>NC_030991.1:2194695-2245865 GCF_000149955.1 Fusarium oxysporum f. sp. lycopersici 4287
GGCTCGAGCCAAAGGGTAGCGGAATTTGCGAAATCCAATATTGCCATTTTTAGGTGCACAGTATAGGTGGGACACTCCCTTGTGGAGTACGTTAAAGAACTTGATGATTGAACTAACACTATTTCTATAGCACGGTATGCATACATCGCGTACCCCTCACAGCCTTAGAGGGCTACAGTCGTTAACTCCAATCATTTCTATAATCAGTAGAGACATTGTCCTCTAAGCTGCTATATATTTTGGCCAATTTTGGTGTAAGTGAAGCCGATGAGTTTTAGTGGAGCTATTTTTTATTTTGCTTGCCGAAAGAGGGGTTATGCCGAAAGAGGGGACATTCCCTCGACACTCTTCGAGGTTATTCGACATCAGATGAGCCCAGAAGACGTCATTACACTGCTCAGCTTTCTGAATCTACCAAACAGGAACAGTTTATTTGCTCGGATACGCACAAAGCATATCCAAGCGGAGTATCCCGTTGACATCGTGGACATGACACACCACCTCGACAAGAATCGCCTTGGCAATATGATTGAAGACTTCAAATCTTTGAATGTGGAAGCGCCATCACATGAAAGTGAGAGTGAACCTGGAAACGATCAACCTGAAGTATAGTCGACCGTTCGTCGCCATTTGCCCTGCTCGGCGTGAAGTTTGCGCAAATGTTTGTCTGGACAATATGGAACTGCGTCGCGATAAGTATCACCATTACACCGCTTGCAAAGTCGGTCGCCGAGGCTGTAGCTGCAGTACTAATCAGCCCCGGCATGCGCATCATGATTATTCGCATACAAAATCACCGAAAAAGAGTGTTGACAAGTTTACTAGCCGTCTCTAAACTGGACCTCGCTTGGAAAGAGGCACTCGAGCCGCTCGACGGGATTCAGGAAGTTCTTAGTGGCTCACAAATTCTTGGGACGCGACCATGCTTAGGTGCGTTGGAAGTGGATCGTGAGGAGGATAATAATAATGACCTGGTGTTTACGTGATTGTTGGAAATGACCTAAACTAACCTACCAAGTTGATAGAGCCTTGGTCATAGGACCGATATGATAAGAGAGCGCTAGAGCCAATGCACGATCACGAGCGAGGCAGGTGGTCTCAAGTGGCAGAAGGGGCCTCATTAGTTACGTTTTCGATTGTATATTCACTTTAACTTCCGAAATTTAAGCTGTCATGACTCGTGCTGTTACCGACTATTTAGGTATTCTCGTCTGTGACCAAAACCGTGTTAATCCGCCGCCGCGGCCATCCAACTCATCCCCATTTCGCACATTCGATTTGACATGGACCTGTGGGAAACGATGTTGCTCGCTCATCTGACAGGTTTCTGGAGGATCCCTTCACAGTGGTCGTCAAAGTGGAGGTTGAAGTGCCTCACGCTGTGCATAAACTTCTCTGTCATGTCAAGCTTTTGGTCACGGCCAAAGAGAGTCTCGACGAATTCGACACCAGCATTCTCGCCAAGGCCAGCTTGGCTCCGCTTAGCAACCTTAAGCATGGGTGCTTCACAGATTTTGAGAAGGGAGCGGAGCTTCTCGGTAAGGCAGCAACCGGCCTCGATGAACTTCTCAACACGGTCACGGTCGGCGGCACTGTAAATGTGGCCCACTATTTTCTTTGCTCGCTTCACTTTATCGGCAAGTTGGATGAGGAGGAGCCACATATCACCGGCCATATCAGAAATAGGAGCGCTAGGACCATGACAATACGTGGTCCAGTCATAAATCCACTTCCCGAGATTGTTGGCATCAAAGACGCTGCCTAGGAGTAAGATAGGTTCCTCGCTAGGCTCCCAGTGCTTGAGCGAGTATCCGGAGGGGATGCGATGCTTGCAAGCATCGGCATCAGTGGCCTTAGGTGTATGGGATGAGGATAGGTGTCTACTATGGTAAGATTCAACGGAGCGTATATTCTGAATTTGAGTTCGAGAAATACTAGCGATTCGATGGTTGTCATTGCCAAAGCTCTTGTAAGGCAGATGTTGAAATGAATCGTATATGGAAGGTATCTGCTTTTTAGAGATAGACTTATTGCTGACGGTGAACGCAGCATCATGCAGATTCACGTTCTGGCCCCTACACTGTCCTCCGCCATTGTTGAATAATTGGCAATCAGTAGCGAATCGGGTACCAGTGCCTCTTCCATATGCGCCGGAATTCGAGCCATAGATGGATGCGACATGATATCCATGGCTGTTGTAACGAGGGGATCCCGTAGCAGGCATGCAGAGTTCATAGTCGTAAATTCTCATCTTGTTGACATAAGGATATGTTGTGGCAATCGACAACAGTTCTACCCTTAGGTACGTATAGTCGCAACGACTTAGTCAAGTTGAGAAGAACAGGAGGAAGATGAAGAGGAGTGTGGTATTGACAGAAAACTTATTACAGCGTCTTGCGGATTAACCAACGCAAGCCACCATCTGGTTACAACATACTAAAAATAAGAAACTCGACGTCGAGTAATTCGAGAGTTCAGAACATAGGATTAGGTCGAGGAGTGACGAGAATATAGTTGACTGATGCCACCAAACCGAAGTCAACTATTTGCCAAGTGTCGAGACAAGGGGCGACAATTGATGTGGCAGATTCTGCTCGGAGTCTGAAACCAGAGGAATATTGAGCCAGAAGCTAAAAACGAGGCGCTATGCCGCTCGTAAGCATGCAAAATTGTTGGGGTATCGTGTTTTCACTACTGTGCTCGATAGCGGTAGCAGATATGTGAATGGTAAATAGAGGGTACGCGATGCACAGAAACTGGCTGCTCGGCTTATCATTGGCGTGTGAGTTAGGGGGGTTGGTGGGGTGGGCGGCGCGCGGGCTTGTGAGTGAAACCAATACTGGGGTCAAGTCAACCGACTGAACCTTAACAAAATACCCCCGGCTCGTGCCGGTCCTGAAACCTCATGCCATGCCTCGTTCCGTCTCATCAACGTCCCGTTCTTGCTACCCTATGTCTATGTCGTCACGCCCAGAACAAAGTCCTGAAGGGGGAGCGGGATCAGGCCCAAGCATTCAGAATAAGCTTTTACAAATGCTTATGATGCAGACGAGGCACACCGTGTTGACCTGATACGGCATCAAATATGAATGGTGGCCACAGCGAGCCGTGGAGGTTATTGATTATCTGCAGACATCTATTCGGTGCCATGACGTCGAGTGTACGTATTTTTTACCTTAACAGAATAAAGTACGAAGCCACAAGGCTACTCTTGCACTCACCCTCCCCAGCGACGATGTAATCATTGTCTTGTCACCATGCCATTCCCGACTTTGGCTCTTTCCCATCACCGCCCGCTTTGACCCTTACTTCCGAATCTAGACCCACCCCAAGCATAAGCCCATGCCCCCGCCTCCCCGATGTGCTGGGCGGTTGAGAGCAGCAGTACAAAAAAGTTGATCGGTAGCATTTTTTGCCATACTTTGACTGCATTTCCAAATGGCATCGTGCTGTGTCAGGCTGAAGGCTGAGGTATGATAGAAAGCCACCCTGATGTTCGACGAAACCCTGATCTCCCATGATCAAATGATAAATAACGCCCATAGATGACCTCATCCATGGCCGTTAGTCCCATGGTCGATCAGGCTATAGAGAATTCGCAACCCCCTCCCGTCCCCTGGCGCCGATGCAGCCGCCTGGGTTAGCCCAACAGCATATCACGATCGAGATCCTCCCGTCGTAACTGAACACAGCAATGGGTGACTCCCAAAACTGCCATGCTCCCGAATGGGACCTAGCACCGTAATAAGATGGTAGTAGACGCCCTATCCTGTATTAGAGTTTAGGACGCAGGGAGGGCAGACGGGTGAAACCTAACGCTCGGGCATTCTTTTTGGTCCCCTCCCCACCCATTTTCCCCAACGCCCATTTAGGCTTATTTCCAGGACCTGGAGTCTGGAGGCTAAAACGAAGACCAAACGACAAATTCTACCCAACCATTCCAGGTCTACAGTACTAGATGAATACTGCTTCCCCAACGTCGCTAACTAAACATGAGCAAGGGTGCACGGAACTTTCGCGACAAGGCGTCACCCATACGACTTTGTAACGACATGAAATGGTAATGGCGAACTTTCTGAAACCAGCGCCTACCACAGCAAATACCTGGACGTTTGAGATTGGTTCAGCATCCTGGCTTGGTTGACCAGAGCAAGCTTCCTACCACCGTGCAGACACAACATTACATTGCAGCCGGCTCTATAAGGCAAAATCACTTAGCAATTCTTGAACTAGCGTTCACGTTTAGCGTAAATGGCAATGGCCACCCGCCAATTGAACTCAGTATTGCCTAATCAATACAGCCAAACCAATCGCACCCACAACGGTACAAGCTGGCGGATTTTGCCATCAGAATGACATCCGCTACACCTGTTGGGCCATTTGTTAATTTATAGACAGTATGTCACCCCTTCCGGCTGTGCTGCGTTGAAGGCTGTACTAGGAAGATTTCATACCCTGGCCCTGCGGATACTTGATCTCATTCTTTCTGATCCTTTTTACACCTTTCCTCTTCGTTCCCTTGGAGAATCCACATACAGTTAAGCTATCTTTGATCGATAATATTTTCCCTAAGATGACCAGCCCCTGTGCGAATTACTATGTAAGCTTCCATTCCTGACTCAAAACCTTAAGTATTGACCACGAACAGGGCTCTGCCAAGTGCCGCAACAGTGTCCTGATATTTGGTGCCTGGTGCGATTTCTGTCTGGTTTAGTCTTCCTAGGCGCAATTGTGTCGTTCTCACGCTAACCCTGAATATGGCATTAGACCGCAGGTGCTGGGATGCCTATGAACAATTTACTCCCTTACCCCTCGACTCCATCTAGCGAATATGTAAACCCGATGAATAAGAATGTACAGAAGAATAAGGCAGCTGCTAGTAAGGAGGGTGTGGCATGCTGGAATAGAACCTATGCCGCTCCTTGGTCCGTTCAGAAACTTGTATATCCGGATGAATTGGGGATTCTGAGACAACAATGATTGCATGTTCTTTCTGATATTTAGTGCTAGCAACAACCATTACCATCGCACTTCCAACAATGGGTCCCGAGCAACCTCATCCACTTGAAGCCCTCGAAATGTTGTATTGATAGATAGCCCCGATCCACGTCTAGTAAGGGGTGATATCGGAACTGGCCAGGCAGAGGATATTGAATTAGGGGGCCATGGTGGCCGTTTGAAATGTTTCTAGACCCATGTTAGAGTAAGTCACATTTAAATTTTACTGAAAACCGGTCACGAGGCCGGGAGAATCACGTCTTCAAACGCTCTAATGTAATATTCATGGTTGAATGCCATATGATTCTTCAGTGACGCGTATGTCTTCCGGGAGAAAAGGAATCCTTGCGCGGTCTATAGCCCATTCATTCGAAAATCGACCACATCAGGCTGTTGGGAAAATGAGGCTAGGGTGAGGGGAACTACCATAAATATTGAGGAACACAGTCTCTCCTATGGGGTGAAAATATCGGCATCCCCAACAACTCTCACTGTCACATTCTCATCCGTCACGACATCATAGAATAATTCCTGTCTTCAACTAAAGCAATGTGTGAGGGAAATTGCATTGATTTTGATTCAGTTCAACTGTTCCACTCTTTATTTCCCGATGGTTGCGAGCAGGTATATTTTCTTCCGAGTGTGTCACATTGCAAGGCTCGAGGCAAACTTGACCTCAATGTTCAGCTCGAAACGTCGGATCCTACATTTCAGTCATTGACAGACCGCTTGGAAGCAATTAAGCCAGCACGCAGTGCATAAGGGACAGCTACTAATGAATAGCTACCACTGGAGAAAGTCTTCAGCCCAGCGGGCTGACTCACTGATTCGTACACGGCTTATCGTCCTTTCCTTCTACCACGATAGCTTCATCTCCGGCCGGCCCTTCAATTCTATATCGTACTCTGCCTTCCGATGTCGTATTCGCTTGTCCAGCAATCACGCTCCTGAATGGTCTTCATAAGTGGCCTTCAACGTGAGGCCATTGAGAATCATGGCTTGACCATTGAGGGTTGATGCTTCTGCACATGTTCGACTATTTTTCTTTTTGTCTTCCTTCCTCCATTCTGTTCTTCTCTTTCTTTCTCTTTTTCTTCTTCCTTTTTTTAAAAGAATAAAAAAATAAAAGCATTCCTTTAGGGACTGGAATTCACCCTCTCATGAGCGGAGGGCTCAAATTTGCGTTACTTGTCGCTGGCTGGCCGCTCGAACGAGGAGACGGATTCCTAGAGCTCTGGTTACCGGCTCTCGACTTATAGACGCATTCGGGAACAAAGGAACCCTACAGAATCAGACAATAGCAAGTTGTCGTAGCAGTCAACGCACACATAAGCATGATTCTTCGTCGGTCAGCAAGGATGCTGTGAGGTGCGACGTTAGATTTGTAACTCACAGCACTTCGTGTCTTGTTTTTTTTTCCAGCTCGAAACGCCAACACCAGCGAGAAATACAGGTCTTGAAATACGGAAATGCCCCACATTTTGCGAGTCGAAGGTGACCGCAGCTTCTAAGCTTGTAATTGAGTATCTGACAATGGCTCGGTTTTATAAATGGAGGTGCTAACTAGGCATTCCAGGAGGAGCCGCTGTTCTCTATCTGAATAAGCGAAGAGAGCAAAAGACAACATGCGTCAGAATGATGACAGATTGCAGATTCGACTAGAGCGGGGTCTGTCATGGCGCAGACAGCAGCGAGCTTGGGCAGCTTTATATTTCAGTCCCTAAAATCACCAGCCCCATCCCCTTACCATATTTTCTTGGCATATGCTTTCCTCCCATCTGCTTTAAATCACCGACTTATTCACTTATGTTTGTCAATCTTGCCCCAGGACACCACTTGCATTGAACGACGTGCCTCACCATCATAGGCGATTGAACCTGCATCATCGGCAAGCCAGAATACGACATCGACTGTACAAAGAGATGAACTTAGATCAGCCCCTTCATCGAGACGAGGTGGATCCCCCTCCGTGCAAAACCAGCCGTCGCCTATATTCTATCTCAGTGAGCCTCTGAAATCACAGGTGCATTTGCCTCCGCCTTTCCCATCCGCTTCGTCGGAGTATTACTTAAAAACCACATGCTGTTTGGGGCCTTGGAATAAGCCGCCTAGCCGGCGGCATCGTCTTTGTGTAGTGACGTGTCATTATTTCCGGTGGGACAGTGCCAATGTGTACCCTAAAGTGCGCTCGAATAGGCCATAGTAGTACGCCATCAGAATCTCTAGGTTGGCACAATTCTCCGGTCCACACGGTATAGAAACTCAAGCTCCAGCAACTTCATTTCTGCGACCTGTGCCCCTAAATATGGCGCAAAGCCTTGCTCCAGAATGAGTCTGAATCCTTTCGATGAATATTAAGGCTGTTCAGGTACGGTATGAGCAGGCTATCATCGTGGGGGATGGAAGCTGCGCTGTAACTAACGTATTCCTCACCACTCCACACCTTGAGTTGTTTTTGCAAGATGCTTAGGTCTTTTTTTGGCATGTTGTTGGTATTGTGACATTTCCATAAGGTCATTCATGGCCTGGATGATGATCTCAGGAATATGAGAACTTATTATCGCGCCTCTTCCCAAGTTCTTGGTCGAGATGAAATCAATTTCGAGGTGCACAATGGCTGTTATCAGGATGAAATGAGGGAAAAGCGACGATGACCTGCGCAAGGAGTAGAGCTTGATCTGGCACCATCTCGCGTAGCTGCCGGATTGTATAAACATCTCCATCGGGGTTACGGATCCGGCGAAGCGTGCCGGTCCGGCGTGCCTCCAGTTCGAGTTTTTCCTTCTGTCATCTTACGATATCCTTCTGTGCCGATTTGGCGATAATTGCATAGTCTAAAGAAGACTCTACATCTTCTAAGATAGCTCTCGTTGGACTGCTGAGAATTTGAAGCTTGTCTCGTATCGAATTGAACTGTTTTTTGGCTTTTCCTGGAGTAACAGGATGAAGAAGGTTGGGAAATACAGGCTCGGTTTGCTCGTGAGCTGCTCCTCGTAGAGGTTCCAAAGGACCCAGAAAGTCGAGCAGCTGAGGGCTGCTGGTGTTGTTCGGGCAGCCAAAGCTGCAGTGGTCGGTCGAGGCAGTGTTAAACTGCAGGCGAAGGTGAGGGTGAGGGTGCAACGATCCTGAATGTCTAGCAGCAGGGTGCTGCGAATATCGTCTGGGCAGCCGAGGCGGTCTGTCGTACGGGGGAAAATCGAGGGCGCAGAGCCCGAAATGTCGAGGTAGAAAGAAGTCGCAGATAACACATAAGGAATGGCGCCCGGAGGCGATGTCAAGAGCTCGCGAAGCTCAGTGTCGTTGGACACTCGTCACGAAGGTCAACTCTCTGAATCCCTTTCTACCAGCGGCTGTTAGGGTTCCGTTAGCCCCACAGTTGCTTTTCCTGCCATTTTGGCTTGCAAAAATTCTTGACCCTAGCAAGACGCTAATAGCGGGTGCCAAGGAAAGTTTTTTACAGGAGACAGTTGACCAGATTTGTTGTATTTCGTCGACTGCGCATAGTAGGGTAATTGGTATAAATAAGACGATCAAAGATAGCTTCTCAGTCAGGATTTAGGAGATCTGGGGGGTTTGGTCTCCTTCATCAGATTAACTCATGTGAATTTCCCAGTGATGAAGTCCAGCAACGCCGCTTCAACCATGTCCTTTGATTGGATATCATGCACCATGTCGATATATCTACTAGAAAATGGCATTATCAGCCTATTGCCCTCCAGATATCCCTCGTCATATAGCTCCCACATGTCCTCCACAACTGTTGAACTTGACGTAGAGCCAGATCCCGGACTCGTTAGAGTTGAACCATCCCAACATGGCCGAACAATCCATTGCGACCGAATTACGTTTCCATTAGGGGCGGACACGCGCAGCCGAATACCGCCAGGCACACATTTGTAAACTGCTGACCATTGCATCCGCACCGTGAGCCCGGGGATCAGCGTGTACAGCTCATCTATGTGGTATGTGCGAACAGTGGCGTCCCAAGGCCCAATAAAAGGATCGTCTGCGATCGACGCCGGCAGAGTTGAGATCTCCACAAAGCTGAGTACGGAGAAATTGTGTTTCAGGGTCGTGGTGTATTTCTGTAGCCAGCCAATGAGGAATTGAGGCGGAAGGTTGCCGGGAAGGGGGACCGTGACAGAGAAATGGTGTTGTGCCCGCATTAGTGGACTTGGTTTTATAATGCGAGTGGTTCGATGGTTGGTAATGCCCGTGAGCCTCAAAATATCAGCCGCCGCAATGACGAGTTTGCTTTTGCCACAATGTGTAATGATTAATAAAATCAATGCGGGCTGACTGATGTGCGGGGTTTTTCGTATTTCTTGGCCTTTTAGCCGCAGCGACGAGGAGGTCAGCCCTGTCGAGATAAGATAAGAAGCAATTTGAATGAGCCAAGACAGACTGCCATATGGTGAGTAACATTTGGCGTTCGTTAACACCGCCTGATTGGCTGTTGGTTTGGTCGGATCTGTTTCGAGCTATCCTACGCTGATTGGGCAAGCTTAGCCCTTATTGTGTGGGGGGGGGGGGGGGAGGGCCGGCTAATTCACAAAACCAGCACCTTGTCTCGCAGGCCGGGCATCAATGATCCTCAGCAACAACAGCCCTTAGTAATCAAGCTGGATGATTTAAAGTAAAACCTGTGGGATGGAATACCCCACACAGAAGATAGATCCAATCAACTCACTACTGCTGCTCATTATGAATGACCCGACCTTCAACCCATTTTAAGCACATCCAGTGCGACATGAAGCTTTTGGTACCCCGCTTGTACTGGTGTGATGACAGGGATAAGGTGGGGCGGGTACGGATTGGAGCCCCTTGAGCTCTTAGGAGATAACACCACATACTTAACCTGCGGCTTATCGGTCGGAAACACGGAGGCGCCTTTAAACCGCAGGTGGGTGGTCTGGAATTTCATTGGCTGCTTTGCCATGTCCCGGGCTCCGTGAACAGTCCGGGCGTCGAGAGTTGCAGACGATTTGCCTCTGGGCGTAGACACGCGAGATGGGCAGTAAGAGTCCCCTATTCTTGATCGGCGCGATTTGTCTGTCCGGGCTGGATCGGAACCCGAAGGTTTTGCCTGGGTACATGGACATGATCCACTAACTCCTTACTGGCCGCTTGCAACGAATGCGGCCAGTGAGCGCCATGAAACTTTCCATTTCCGGGAGGTCTTCAGCTGAATCCTTCAACTGACGCAACCACGAGCAAGCACCGGCAATAACGTCGCAAGCAGCCTCTTTTCATCTCCGTCAAAAAGTGTCGCGACCACCCATATCGGATTGTTTAGAACGCTCAAAGCCACGTCTTCCAATTGTTGTTTATATTGCGCATGATAAAACGAATAGGCTCATTGTGTTGTTATTGTTCTAAGTTACATATGTCCGAGAGGAGCACAGCTCCTTACATAGTATCCACATCCCAGCCACCAGCAGATCGGACCACCTTCGCCGCACTGTCTCAACAGCGCAGTAGTGCTGGGTGAAAATATATATTAACGTTCGTCACCCACAGGCCGGCCACCCCCACAGACTGGCCACCTCATTTCTTAGCCAGCCACCCAATTTGTACACACTTTAAACGGCCACAACTCTACGAATTTAATTCCAATTAATTTCAAACCAACACCGATCAATTCAAAATGCCTTCTTTTACTGAAAAAGATATAAGTACCGCGCTCCAGATGGTTGCAGATGGAGTTTCAGTGAACAAAGCAGCCGAAGCTTGTGGCATCAACCGTTCCACTCTACAAGGTCGGGTCAAAGGAAGCACAACACCAAGAGAAGCCCAAAAATCACGGCAAAAGCTCTCTGATATTCAGAAAAAGCGCCTGTGAGATTGGATTATCGTCCAGGCTGATCTAGGATGCCCTGTATCGCATCAGCAAGTCAGAGAGTTCGCCAGTAAGATTGCCGTCCGCAACGGCTTCCCAGAAGGCGTCGGAAAAAACTGGTTACAGGGCTTTTCAAGTCGAAATACAGATATTAGGACTTTAAAAGGCAAGAAAATTGATTCTGAGCGATACAATGGAGCATCTTCTGAACTGATAAAGGCCTTTTTTATGCTGCTGATGATGCCGGCGATACGAATAATCAAGCAGAAGAACAGATACAACGTCGACGAAGTTGGAATGATGGAAGGAATAGGAATGAACGGTCTATTCCTCGGTCACAAGGGCAAGAAGTCAGTACTTATTCGTCAACCTGGTTCCAGGTCTTGGATTACAATACTCGAGTGTATCTCAGCAACCGGGAAAGTCCTGAGACCTGCAGTTATCTTCAAGGGGAAAACAGTTCAACAACAACATTTCCCTGAAGATTTGGACTCCCTAGATGACTGGGAGTTCAGCTGTAGTGAAAACGGTTGGACAAGCAATAAATTGGCGTTGGTTTGGTTGAAAAAAGTTTTTATTCCATCGACAAAGCCCGAGAATAAGAACGAACCCCGACTTCTTATTCTTGACGGTCATGGAAGTCATATGACTGAGGAATTCCTTTGGAAATGCTATAATAACAATATATATCTGTCATTTCTTCCTGCTCACGCTTCCCACGTCCTACAGCCACTGGATGTTGCTGTATTTGGACCGCTGAAGAGAGCATATCGTCGACTTCTTTCAGATCTCGCTTGTATCGCTGATAGCAGCCATATCGGCAAGATTACATTTCTATATACTTACGACAAAGCTCGGAAAGAAGCTATCACGAAGTCCAACGACCTCGCCGGCTTCAAAGCCACTGGACTGTGGCCTGTCAATCTGGCGAAGGTCCTGATGAACCCAATGGTCACTGAGACACCTTCTCCCGCTGCCACAGCGATTTCGCCCGCCAAAGAGCAGGATTCCAGTCTCTTGAAGACTCCCCGGTCGTCTGTACAGCTTCGGCGAGCTCTAGAGGCTGTCCCAGCGACTGCTACTCAAGATCCGACCGTCAGGCTGCTGTTCAGGAAGATTGGAAGGCAATTGGATAGTCAGAACTTCGAAATGGAAAAGCAGAATAGAGAAATATGTGTTCTGCAACGCGAAAGAGAAGAATATCTCCCGAAAAGGCGTAAAAAGGTTATCTATAACCCAAATGCCGAGTTCGCAAAGATTCCAGCGATAAAGAAGGCTCGTGAACAGATGTGGAGGACTTTGCAACCAGAAAGAACGGCAAATAGGGTCCAGAAATTAAAACTTGAGGATCTTTGTACTCAGTTTCATTTAAATATTCACTGACCAGACTTTTATTTAATATAAAAAGTGTGGTGTTGAGATAATTAATTAATTGATTACAATATCTGGTTCTTGGTGTTTTGGCCGAGGTGGCCAGTCTGTGGGAGTGGCCGGTCTGTGGGTGACGGACGTTATATGAAACTTGATTGTTCATTATTGAGCTGAGAGTTCTTCTCGGGTTTATATCTCTAGATGATGGTATCTAGGACTTTTGGACTTTAAATCTAGGACTTTCAGACTAACAGTCTGAATCCTGAAGATAAGGGGAATTCCCAGTTTCCCAACATATCCTCAGCCAGTATCTCGGCTGGCCTGCGATTTTCTGGTTCTGTGCCATTCTCGCGGCCACCTGGCTTGTCATCTTCACCCTCATGGTCCCCGAGTCGTGCCGCAAGGTGGTTGGCAATGGGAGTATCCCAGCACAGCGCTGGAACCGGCCCTTGATGGATTTCCTCCGCAAAAACAAAGGCGGGGCTCAGGAGGAAGTCGCCTCTTCGATCGCGAAGCTCCGGTTTCCCAACCCTCTTCGAACGATCAAAATTATCTTCGAACAAGAGATGTTTCTGGTATTGGTGTACAACTCTATCTTGTACCTCGACTTCATCACTGTGGCTGCGACTCTGTCGACCCTGTTCAAGGAGATCTACGGCTTCAACACCCTCGAGTTGGGCCTCTGCTACCTGCCATATGAAGCAGGTTGCTGTATAGCCAGTCTTGGGCAAGGGTATCTCGACTGGAATTACGCTCGCATCGCCCGCAAGATAGGCTTCTCCATCGATCGCCGTTGGATTGTGCATAACGGGGAGCTTCAGCATCATGAACACGCTGATCGTCGACCTAAACCCGAACTCGCCTGCCACTGCGACGGCAGCTAACAATCTTGTCAGGTGTCTGATGGGCGGCGTGGGCACTGCGATAGTCGACTACATGATCTCCAGGTTGGTAAGAGGATGGTCATTTACATTGCTGGCTGGTCTGCCTGTGGTTTTGTTTCCGAGGATGCTGGCCATTGAGAGGCGAGGGCCGGAGTGGAGGAAAAAGAGAGGCGGCAGGCAGAGCAAGCGCAGACAGCGTGATAGCTTACAGTAGACTGCCTGGATTTTCTTTCTAGTTTTTATAACTTCTTTTTTGTCCTCTACTGTACCCTACACTTCCGTTTTAATTGAACTTGGCATCATGGAAACGAAAAATGCCAGCGACATGAGGGTCGAGGGTGTGAATAGCGACGATGAGGGGGGCAAGGAGGGGAGACGAACGCATGGCGGCGATGAACCAATTCCCGCTGCGTTTCCCTCAGGTCTTGGAGGTATCGCCCGACCAGGGAGACTGGTCGCGGGACATTTCGCCTATAAGAACAATCTGCCGGCTGTCGGAAATGATATTATAACCTTTCGCGCCAGGCCTTGGATGCACCTTCCTGGCTCATCATCTAGAGGATCATTTATTAGTAGTCGTGGTCCACTCGCAGCCATCGACACAGTGGCCCAGGACCCTGCAATAGGTGCACCAACTCTCCTCATCCGTGTGAGCAAAAGGGCACCTTGTATCCTGGCGACAGCCTACACAACTGCATTTTCTCGTCTTCCACCATCTCATATCCCGGCCTGGGTTCCCCTCAGGACACTGCTGCCTTTGGCGCTGGTGACGGCGGTGGTCCTTCTCCGGGTCAGATCGTCTCACCGCCTCCCATCCGTTGTGGCCCCCAGGTCTGTCGTAGAGGCCTCCTCCCTCCACGTCTTTGGTTCCATCGCCAGGTTGCAGGTCCGCGTCCCCAGACCTGACGAATTCGTACCTAATGTAATGAATGGGCCAGGACCTTGTTGCTGTGGCTACGCCAATAGGCGCGAAGTGGGACTGGAAGAACAACAAAACTCTGATTACTGTGGCCTTTTCCTTCCTTCCTTCTTTCCTCAGCTTGAAAGTAAATGGCATCGGAATAGATACTTGGAATCCAATTACTATAAGCCATGCACAACCAACACGATGACGTCAAAAATCTTCACATTAAGGAATCGAACCATATGACGGTCGAAAGGTCCTTTATGATGCTGAAAGATAAAGTCTCGAGCGAAGCCATGCTGACGGGCAAAGTCACTGGATAACATCAGTGCACGTATGAAATGGCCGTTCGATACTGGTTCTACAGTTCATATCTGCAATAGGCGGAGTCTCCTCCGCGAATTACGATCTGCAACGCGAACTGTCCTTGTTACTGGTGGCGGGAAGGTTTTCCCATCCGGTAGAGGAACAGTAAATTTTACCTTTATAAGCAAGTGGCAAGAAGGAGTCACCATTAACCTCAAGGACACCTTGTATATCCCTGAGTTTCCAGTCAACGTCATGTAAGGCTCATATGGAAATATAAATAGGGCCTTCACGTTCATTAAAACAAATAATTACGGTACAATCAGTACAATATTAACCAACTTTCTATCAAGTGCACTCAGCATCACTGCGCAATCCAACAACAAAACGTCGCGGAACGCTGTATGTATTGCTCGCGTGCTGTTGAAGAGTAGCCTAAGATAGGAGCTCCTAATGCCCAGCCTCGATTTGGTGAATCGGATACTTGAGAGCGAATTAGCATATAGAGCGGGGGTTTCCCTCCTCTTTGGGGGATATGAAAGTGGTTCTCAACATTGTCTATGTCATTTATTGGTATGGTCTATGAACCCCTCTCAGTTGCCATGCTCGCTGAGATTCGTCGCGAGTTCCTGACTTGAAGAACAACGCCCATGACTTTATTCAAAAGGAGTTCCTGGCTCTGCCATAAAATCAGACGATAACACCGGGAGAAGAAGTAATCCGTCATCATCGGATGGCTATTTCAAACCAAGATTTCAGTGTAGTACTCAATCGGTCTTCCAGGCCTCGGTCAGCAGCTCCTCGACCTTGCGGACCTTGACTTCTGGGAAGTCATCCTGAATGGCGTGGCCATACTTCAGATCGAAAGCGCCCGTGCCAAACATGATGCCAAAGGTCGCCAAGATGGACTGAAGCATCGGCTTGGGAATGAACTTGTAGGCCTCGGGATGACCCGGGAGTTCGGCGACGGTATGCGTCTTGAGTGTATCCAGGGTGTCGTACGTGACCTTGAACTTTGTCTTCTTTACCTTCTCGCCAATGGCAATCATTTGGTCCCAGGTGATCTTTTCGGCGATGCAGTACGTCTCCGGCTCCCACTTCGGGAGGGTCAGGGCCTTGGCGACAAGCTTGGCCATGTCGACCGTGTGGGTGAGTGCGACGGGGATATCTCCGCGGATGGGGATGGCGGCGGTGTTATGGGCAAAATCGACAACGATGGAAAAAGGCTGCATATAAGTCTTGACACCGGGGTAGGTGAACCAATCCAAGAAATAGCCCGGAATCCAGATGCTGTACTCGAGGTTGCTCGCGGTCACCGCGTCAATGACATCAGTCTTGAACTTGGCGGGAGGAAAGATGTCGATGATCCTGGCACACTGATCAGCCTGCGGCTATAAATTATACAGCAAGAAGGAAATGGAAGACCGCCAATCCGAGAGCGATTGTGGTAAGAAATGCTTACTCTTGGCCGAACTTGATGCCCCAAATGGCGGGAATGTAGCGCTTGGTGACGCTGGAAGCCTCGGCGGCCTTGATGAGGCTCAGCTCTGGATCGGCGCCAGTGACGAGGTTGAGAGTTGAGATGACGACCTCAACTTTCTCATCCTCGAGAAGCTTCGTCAGAGCTTGCACGTTGCTGTAATCGACGGCAATGATACGAGCGCCGATCTTCTCCGACAGCGCGGCGTCCTCCTGCAGTGGCATGCCGTCAGCTTCGCCGCGGCAGTCAAGCGATTGGTGCCAGCCTACCTCGCGAGCTAGGATGATGGGCGTGAATTTTCCGTCTTCTAGAATGGCCTCGACGATGGTGCGGCCAAGGTTGCCACGGCCTCCGGGAACAGCGACGACGGGAAACATGATGGTGGTGATTGAAGTGTGATCAAAGGTGTTTAGCAAGCTATCAAGGAGGGTCAGTGGTCCAAGTTGTTCAGAGGGTGACGATGGGCTGTTTTAGCGATGGACTTTGCTCGAGGAATGGTTGTAGATTGCAAAGAGGCATCATGAAATTTGTTGCTCCAGCTTGGATTTTAAACAGCTGGCCTTATACCAATTCCCTCGAGAGTCGAGCAACGATTCTCGGAGTCGGGAACATCATAAAGTTTCAGTACTCTAGAAATCCGCCGCATTCGAGCGGAGTTTGGTAATCATCCCGGGCTTTACAAATCTGTAGCCAGTCCTTTTGGCTGAGACACGCCGGATACAGTGGAACAAAGCCGGGCCAACTCCATCATGCGGCTGTCGTCTGCATGGCACATGGGAGTCCAGGAAATCCAAGCTTACCTAAGCGGATGTTGGATGGCTGAGCCGTGTCCGACGCCAAGGGGCCTACAGTGGGGGGGGCAATAATTTTGAATCCAACATCACGTACCGCGCCTAGCCGGCCTAGGCCTAATTGAGCATTTTTCTGTGATGCTGCTGCAAGCAACCCAGATCAATTTCGTTAGTATTTAGTATCTCTGAGTTTGCGTACCGGACAGGGGGGTCTAGCCAACCAGAGGACATCAAATGAAAGGTACATTCAGCCCCACCTAATTTATGCGGTGATAGAAGTCCCAACAATTCCCGGATCTACATAGGGGTACTTTGCACTCCTGACAGCCATACCGTGACTGAACCCTTTTGCCCCTATTCCCATTGTTTGTATTAGCTTGTAAGGGCTGCGGTTGACCCTTTCCAACCCGTATTCCTTTACAAGCTTTACAAGGCGAGGCGTTTTTATTTCGGACCTAATTATGCATTGTTACAGGCGTAAATTCGTCTCCAGTACGAAATCTCTGCCTTGACTGACTGTCAGGTTGATACTTAGCAATGAGGCTATCCACAATGTGTTGCCGCCAGTCAGCTTGTGACTTTATATGTTTCCACTGTGGCTGCCCTTTAAGCTGTAAAATGAAGCTATTGATCAGGGCTATTTCTAGCAGGAAGTCCCAAGCTAGGGTCTTCCAGCTGCCCCTACGGACACGGCGGTCAGGGCTCCAATAGGCTCGCCTTTGGTCACCTTGGTCCACAGCATTCATTTGTTCATTGTAGATAGCAGCAATTGACGGGATAGAAATAACCTTCACAGGCTCGGCACCAAAAATACGCTTAATTGGCCGTGCTGGCGGTTGGTCTGTTGTCGGTCTCTTCCTCTTGCGGTCAACACGTTCAACGCCTGTGAAAACCGTAGATAAAAATAACATAAGAGCGTTGTCTTTCCAAATGATCTGATTAACCTAACCAAAGACATATTAGTAAGGGAAATCATAGAGGTCCTATCTTTCTAACTGACCAGGTTATCCTTCGTAGGGACTGCCGTAAGGTAGTTAAACTCAAGGTCAGCGGCTGCTGTGTTATTAACCTTCTTCAGCTTGACTAGGGGTTTATAGAAGCCACATTTCTGACAGGCTATGCCTGTGGCTCCGTGCCCTAGTTAATAAAGCCGGCGGAAGAGGTTAGGGTAGGAGAATAGGTTATCTAGGAATACGTGATACCTGGCTTTTGGCAGCAATTTTACTAGGGCAACAACCACAGCTTGGGTAGGATTTAGATGCTCTGCTCTCTCTGACTTCCTAACTGGCCGTCTTTGCCGCTGTTTCCGTACCTGTGGTGATTTTCGCCGGTAAGCAGGCCTGACCCCTACGGGCGCGTATTTTCGATGTGGCCGGTGCCAAAGCCACCGGAGGAAATAGCCTTCTTGGGCCACAACCCAAGCTTTGAAGCCTCGAGGGATAGGCTTGTTAGGTACGACTGTTGTCTCTAAGTCTCTCCCTAGGAAGCGGACCATACACTCATCTATAGCAATAGATGTGCCTGGTGAGTAGAAGTCTAAAAACGCCTGCTGTATATGGTCAGACCAGGACCTAACCCGGATGAAGGTTCGGCTATAATCCTCAATAGAAGCTTCCTTATCGATAGTTGTGTGGTCAAAAAGGCGAAGGTTCCGTGACAATAGCTGGAATCGTGTGTAAGTCATCCATTTTGTAATTGGATGAAGAGGGCGTTGCTTCCCTAGGGACGAAGCCTTCCAATAGTCCTTGATCTGCTTATCTGTGTGTAGTCTCATATAAATGAAGATTGCAATCCATATATAGATTTCTGCAGCAGAGGTTGATTTCCATTGGAATAGCCGTGACTGTGGCTTCAATGTACGACGGCCACAGCGAGCCTCTTCAAGCACGTGGCTAGCCCAACTATTCGTGTAACAGGCCCAGCTTTCTATTAGCGAAATAGGTACAAATTGCTGGAATAGCAACAGCGGCTCTTGGGGCAAGGCTGTGATCTTAGGGGCCCGAATTGGAAGCTTCAATGGCCGAAAACGGTAGCCGCGGGAGGGATCCGGAGCTTTGATTGGTCGGCAGGTATTATCAGCCTGCTGCTCGCGGCGGCTGTTAGCAACAACAATACAGCTATCGTCATACGCGTTGACCGCTAGGCCGGAGTCTTGTTGAGAAGCCATGAGGTCGTAAGGAATGAATAAGAAATGTATGATGAAATGGGCGGGGTTGATTCCTCTGGCCCTCCAGGTCACTCCATGTACATCAGCCAAAGTGGGGGTCATGCGGGGCTCGGTACGGAAGTGTAGGCTTATGACACTCATAGAGATATGCGGCAAGATGGGACATAATGCAAGGACATGTCAGGAGGATATTGAGGTATCCGGAGAAGAGGATAGTAGGTAATTTTAATTGATTGGCTAGTTTGTGGTGTTTTTGTTGTAACATTTAGTTTGAAGGCTAAGAAAAGTGGCTCACATACTAGTGATTCACGTTATACTTACGGAGGCAATTGTAATAGTGACGCAGTCTAGTAATATTAAGTTAAAGCGTGGCGTGAAACGTAAGATTTGCAAGATAGCCCCGCTGAAGTAGCTCTAGCCCCAAGTCGGCGCTAGCTAACCCTAAATGTGGGGTTGGGGCTATTTTAAGCCAATCAGCTACTCGGCTTCGCTCCAAGCGATTTGGCTCCAAAACGCAAGCGAGATAACCGAATTTGTTAGACGATTTGAGTCAAATCGCTTGCGAATGATACCTAGCCCAGCACGTCCTGTGCCCCAATAGGGGACTTTCACAAGCCTCATGGCCCCTCGGACGAAAAGTATACATGCATACATACATAGCTCGTATTTGATCTCAACGATTTGTACTTTTCCCAATCCTCCCAGCACGTGTCAGCGCTTACTGTGTGGTGCGGGGCAAAGTACGGCAACTTCCGATAAGTTGTGGCATCGCAATTGGCCAACACCTCGTAAGTTAGGAGGAGTATTACAGCTGTGACATGTGTGGTTGACATTGGTGAGGCGATGGTATAAAAGTTCCAAATCTGGTTGGACGGAGCGTATTCAGCCTGACAAGTTCTGTAAGGCCAAAATTTTAACTTTCCAGCTTTCAGCGGAGGGTTATGGTACAATATAAACTCCTGAACTCGCACAATACTACCTGCCCGTTCTATTCAGCCTTTTCTTGAACAATCTGACACCATGACCATTAGGCTGTTTTCGTTGATAGCGATATTGGCATCGCTGTCCAATGCAGCGGCTACTTCAAAGCCTCAACCCCCGATTTGTATTGTCGGCGCCGGCGTATCCGGCCTTACGGCGGCAAAGGCGCTCGAGGATAAGGGTTACAAGACGGTCATGTTTGAGAAGCGCGATACTGTTGGTGGCATGTGCCAGTCACATTATGAAGAGTAAGTCCACCCTTCTCGCACCCTGCGGGCTTGTGCCAGTAGGTGGTCGTCGTCTTGGAATTTGTCAACTGATGGACTGGTTTCTAAAGCGGTCAATACTTCCCCCTCGGCGCTGTGCTCTTCACGGAAAGCCCGAGCTTTGCAGAGACTTTCAGAGTCGTTAATTCCTCGGGAGTCGGCTTCGACACGTTTGACCCTGCATACACCTATGATTACGACCCAAAGACTGGATCTGCGGCTTTGACGCAGGCGTCAACTCCTGCTGCTATCCAGGCCTTACAGGAGGAGCTGACGCGATATGCTGGTCTTTGGCAGAACGACTTTGCTCCTATTGGAGTTCCCGGCTACAAGGCGAGTTCGTTGGTGTTGTTGCCCGCAGATTACAGCACGGTATTAACCTGAGCTTGCAGAATGGGGTCCCTAAAGAGTTTACTGTTCCTGCTAAAGAATGGCTTCTCTCGAACAATTTTCCCATCATAGCTTCTGTTATCAACCGCGGTGCTGGGAACTACGGATACGGCGACTATACTCAGATCCCAATAGTGAGCTACATATCCTGTCCACCTACTGCTTTGACTGCATAATTTACCAAAATCACAGCTCTACTTCCTGCAGTTCTTTGCGTCAGATATTATTGCGAGTTTTATTGGAACGATGCAGCCTTTCAAAACCGGTAACCTCCCACCTAGCAAGTGACATGCCGCATGCAATGGCTAACTCTACGCAGACTTTTTTGAGGTCTTCAAACATGTATCCAAGACCATCAAGGGATCAATTCTTCTTGGTGTCAAGATTCAGCGCATCAGTATGTGTTCCATTACCTAGTACTACAATAAAAGCTGATTCATATAGATCGAAGTCCCCAGCCAAGCATTCGATACCGCAGTACTAAAGGGCGGCATACAAAGACACAGCTCTGCTCGGACGTCATCATCGCGTTCCCTCCCACATCTCGAGCTCTAAAGAAATCAGAACTGGTGCTTTCGGCTGCTGAACGAACTCTTTTTGCACAAGTTGGCGTCAACAGCTATTTCGCATCAGTCGTCCGCATGAGCAACCTTGGCGACAACCTGACCGTCTCCCAAGAGCTTCCAGACCCTCTCGATCCTTTCAAAGCAGAAGGTCAACCTGTATACCTGACCCGGTTGCATCCAGAGTCCAGCATCGTCAACGTTTACTCGGCAGATGACCCTGCGCACCCCAGCGTCACCCGAGTCAAGAGGCATCTTATTCGTGATTTGAGCAAGATTAACAAAGACTTGGAAAACGTTTATGCTGATAGCACAAAGCTGGTTGCTGCAGACATACGCGCATTCAGTGGACAGATCGACTATTTCCCTCATCTGGGTCCCGAGGCGTTGGCGGATGGTTGGTATGAGAGGTTTAATGATCTCCAAGGAAAAGATCACACGTACTTCACTTCTGGACTAAACAGCTTTGAGACTGTTGAATATACGATTCGGGCTGCTAGGGATTTAGTGGCAACGCACTTCTGATAGGAAGTGATTACGGTGATCTAGTGCAGCGCCTTTTCGGGACTTCAGCGCCTTATTCTCTGAAGTGTCTAGTAGAGCGAGCCTTTAATCAGCAAGGCCGCATTCTTTGTCAATAGCTTCGAAGATGGTGCGCCTAAGGCTCAATACATGACGTTTCTACGCCTTCTGATCAAGAAGACAAATGGTCACGGTTGGCCAAGCTCTTCAGCACATGTATCCATTGCTGGTCCTGTCGATTTAGACACCTTCCATATCAAGGAGGATGTCTGGCCAGAGCGGCTGAGCAAGGCTTCGGTGTTCATAAAGCTGGGTTCTTACTTGGTGCCAGAAAACGACCGCCCTCCTCACAAAGGCGTACAATGCAGTACCCACCCACCAGTAACACCCACCTACCGGTAAGCAAAAAAAAGTCAACCCATACAAACTGCTACTTTTCAACCCCCTTACCAAGAGTCACCAAATTACGAAAAACAAATTGATTCCTTTCATTCAATTGGAATGCGAATGAATTTCAATATTCTTTTGGTTTTTTAACTGTGCGGCCTGCGCGGGTGCGTGCGACAGGTAACTCTTCCGCCTCCGAATTTGAGCCCTCATCCTCTTCCGCTCCTCCCACCTCGATCAGTTCCTCAACAGCCTCTGTCTCCTTAGTTGCCTGGGTTGGGCTAGAAATAGCTTCATCTGCCACTAGTGTCTCGGCTAATTTCATGAACTTCTTGTTGGGATTCGGTATCGCCTTTCTCTTCTTGCCTCTACTCAACCGCTCGACTTCCTCCTCTAGACTAGCTACTCTAGAGCTTAGCGAAGCGATCTTTGACTCTTGCGCTTCAAAACATTTCGATATTATAGAATACCGCCTTCTTGTTGTAGGGCTTTTGTTATTTCCTAGATCCCTAATATGACGGCTGGT
Source organism: Fusarium oxysporum f. sp. lycopersici 4287 (assembly GCF_000149955.1). Classification (NCBI taxonomy): domain Eukaryota; kingdom Fungi; phylum Ascomycota; class Sordariomycetes; order Hypocreales; family Nectriaceae; genus Fusarium; species Fusarium oxysporum. The sequence goes on from NC_030991.1 coordinate 2,217,071, forward strand.
CTTCGGCGTATTATCAGAGTCGACTTGCCCGTCTCTATGGCTGTCTGCTGCGGGCGTCATTTCCTTCTTGTCTGGCTGGATCTCAGGATGTATGAGGGCTTTCCGGCGTGAAATTGGCCAGTTTCCAGTCACTCTGCAGCCCGAAAAGATGTTTTTCTTCGTCATACCCACCTCCCTGGCTTTGGCATAAGCCTTGATGAAGTTGACCTTATCTACTGGGGCAGAATCAGCCAGGCTTGTCAACTTTCGGAGTTCTTTGTGATAGGCAGCCTTGGAGGCATTGAATACGCCATTGTCCAGCGGCTGTAGGCCGTGGGAGCAATGGTCTGGCAAGTAACAACAATATACGTTGCTCAAGAAACACATAGCCATCCACTCATCCTGGATTTAGGGTCAGCGGCACTTTTGGTTCAGGAGGTTCAGGACAGGCAGATACTCACAGACACATGGCTTCGATGACCATCTAATATAATGAGCCTCGCATCGGACTCATCTTCCGGTTGTGTTTGGGGAAGATACACCTCTCTGAGCCACTCAATTGCGATATGGTTGTCTGTCCAGCCGTTGTCGGACGTGATATAATACCAGTCGGCCACCTCCTTGAGCTCATCGATAAACCACTGTTGCTGAAATTCTTTACCTTTGAAGATAATCCCCGGTTTCAGAAGACGGCCAGTTGCCGTGACGGCCTCGATAAAGCTAGTCCAAGTGCGGGACTGGGAGCCTTTGAGGAAGACCTTCTTCCTGGGATCACTACTGCCGACAACCAAAGAATCCAAGCCTAGATTCGCAATAGATTAGCTGAACTCTTGGTCAAAACGATAGATACTCGCCAAATCCGGCCATTATACCGCCTTCATCAACGTTAACTGTGTTCTCGGGCTTGATCCAGCCATACTCTCTCTCCCGGATATCAAAGTACCAATTGACAGCGGTCGGGGTAAAGCAATTGAACCTCGACGCCTCCTGGCGTTTTCCTATCTTTGTCATTATGGATGGATGTCGTTTCATGAACCTGGCTAGCCAATGTATACCGACAGGCTTTACCCTTCCTTGTTGTCGTAGGAGGGCATTGACGGTGGCGCGAACTTGACTGTGAGAGGGAGCATAGCCCAAGGCCTCTTGCCGAAGTATCCATGCGACTAATCTAAACTCTTCAGTTTTGGATAACAGCTGGGCAGGCTGTGTGACCTCTGACCTTGACGGTAGGCCTCTTAATCGGTCCCCGAGAGTCGACCGAGGGATCTCACGTTTCTGGGCGGATTTGTTAAGCGAGAGGCCGTTATCCGTGACATCTAACATTGCTTCAGCAACTTCATCCTCTGTATAAGACACGTGTGGCATTTTTAAGGCGATTATTAGGGGCTGGCATCGGGAACATTGGAAGGAGCGTCGGGGAGGCTGGGTGTCAAAGGAGATGTTTTGACAAATTTTACATTAGTCCCGTGCGACCATGCTGCATACGTAATCAAAAAAGCAATGTGACGATATCAGACTGAATGAATTTTCTGATACAACAGAAATTATTCTATACTAATAGCTTCAATTCTGGTCAAATACTGTGTAAGTGAAATTGGGCATTTTGTATGGGGAAACTTTTTTTTTGCTTGCCAGTAGGTGGGTGCTGCCGGTAGGTGGGTAATGCATGGTACTAATAGTCGCACGCGAGTACGGTCTGCCACGAACCGAGAGGCGTCTAAGAGTGACATCGTGGTCATCACAGCCTCATCCAAGCACTTATTAGGTACGAGGTGAAAATTTGTATACTCCTGATCTGTAGTTTTTGTGATGCATATCTCATTCTGTTTCTTATACCATGCACCACCACCCTTTCGCCACGCAAAAAAATAATTTCACCACCAAAGCTCACCACTTTCATTTATACACAATTTAGCCAAAACAATGGCTGTTTTACAAGAGATTGATCCAATCGGGTATAGAATTGATTGAAACTTTCGGCCTCAGTATTGTTTAGCTGACCAGGGCACTCGATGTATGCGCGGCAGGCTAAGGAAAATTCACCACTTAAATCTTTAATTTCCTCCCTCCCATCTCCGACACATCTGCTGCTAGCTTCTTGCAACTTGTTCAAAATATCTTTATCGCGGCCTCGTTGGGATTACACGGAAGATGACATGGCTAGGGCTATTTTGGATGTCACAGATAGTGGCTTTTCGCCCTGTCAAGCGGCTCAGCGACGGGGAGTGCCTCGAATGACCCTAATCGACAGACTCGACGGCCAGACGGCCGTAAGCGAGCAGGTTGAGCCTCACCAACGGCTTTCAAAGAATCAGGAGGACAAGCTGGCTTCCTGGATTCTTCGTCAAGAGTCTCTGGGATATGCTCCGTCCCACAGCTAGATTCGCGCTTGCGCCATGGGCTTGCTGAGACAGCAAGGCGACCAGCGCGAATTAGGACACAACTGGGTGGCCAGATTCATTCAGCAGCGCTCCTACCTTAAGCCCAAGATGGGTAGACGTCAGGAAGCCAGTAGGTTCGACTCTTTCATACCCAAAGCCGTTCATTGGTACTTTGATATCAGGGAAGGCCAATACGGCTGGATCAAGCCTGAGAACACCGTTCACGTCGACGAAGGAGGTATTATGTCCGCCTTCGGTAAGTCTCCGTTTCTCCTATAACTATATTATTCAAATTTGGCTCACTAAACCTTCTTCGTTAGGGCTGGACAGCCTGGTGATTGGAAGCGCGGATCCGAAGCGGAAGGCTCTTCTCAAGGGACCACAGACTCGAAATTAGACCTCATTTATCGAAGCCATCACAGCTGAAGGCCGCGTCTTGACTCCTGGGATAATATTCAAGGGGAAAGAACTCCAGAAACAGTGATTCTTGAAGAATTCAGGAAGATAGCAGACTGGTACTACATAACTTCGCCCCACAGGTGGACGGACAACCACATCGGCGTTGAATGGCTTGACAGGGTGTATTTACTCCAGACAAAGCCTGCTGACGAGTCTGATGCCAGATTAATCATCCTGGATGGCCACGGCAGCCATGCAACGGCATGTACTTTACTCGCTGCGGGAAAAAACTACTGCTAACCGAGAGAAGCATGAATGGATGGCCAAGTGCTTTTTGAACAGCGTTTACTGTTGCTATCTTCCAGCACACTGCTCCCACGGATTCCAACCATTAGACAATGGAGTATTTAACGCATACAAAGCTGCATATCGTCGAGAGCTGGCAAAGTTCGCTTGCTTGACCGATTCTGCTCCGATAGACAAGGTGAATTTCATCCGAGCCTACGCCAAAGCTCGTGAAATGGGAATGACAAAGAATAACATACTCTCCGGCTGGAGGGACACTGGAAATTGGCCCATCTCGCGATCTAAAGCACTGCGGCACCCGGAGATCCAAGAGGATAGACCAAAAAAAAGCCCGAGGAGGACGCCGGAGCGGGCCTCATATTTTGGGTCGGATGACACGCCAAAAACCAGCCGCCAGATTCGCGATCTGGGGCTGAACAAGACACCAAAGACGCGGAGGCGGTATAACATGATAGCAAAGGGGTTCGAGACCCAGCAGCAGGCATTAATGGCACATAGCATGAAGATTGCTAGCTTGGAGGAGGAACTGGCCCGTCTAAAGATAGGTAGGAAAAGGAAGGCTGTCCCCAATCCTAGCAAATGGTTTATGGCTCTCAATGAAGCTCTATCATCTGAAGAAGTGATTACAGGGACGGGAAGCGGAAAAAAGGATTTTGTGGTGAGTTATATCTCGTCGGAGGAGTCAGGGTCGGATTCGGAGGCTGGGTCGGTGATTGAAGTGAGAGAAGAAATCATACAGCCGCAGCGCAAGACGCGGTCAGAAAGGCTAGTAAAAAAAACCACTGAGGTAAAGGGGCATCATTTTTGTATTATAATACACGGGTTTTTATAGATTACGGTTATTCTGGCCAAACGCCGTGTAAGTAAAATAGTTGAGTTTTGGTGGTGTTTTTTTTTCTTTGCGTGGCGAAAGGGTGGTGGTGCATGGTAGGCCAAACCGCAGTCGAATACACTTCTCGGAGTACCTCGATGGTTCGAACAGTAATTGACGCAATGAAGCCTTTCCGAACTGATGCTATCTTGCTTCTAATCGCAAATCCCGTTGATCTACTGACATCTCTCGCTAAGGAGATCTCCGGGCTTCCAGCGTCACAAGTAATAGGTTCGGGAACTTCCTTAGATACTGCTCGACTCTGCGGAATGGTAGCGTCTTGAGGTTCGGTAAGTTCTTACGACAACAGCATTCACTCTTCACGCCCCGTTGTGTGCTAATCAATCCTCTTTAAGGTCGCCGCCTCGTCCATAGACGCTTTCATAGTTGGTGTTCATGGAGAAGACCAAGTCGTTGCATCGTCAGCAGCAACGGTTGGTGCATTGCCAACTTCCGAAGTAAATATGTTGAACAATGTTGATCGTATCAAAGTCGAGGGTATCTGCAAGCACCGATCTCAAAATATAATCATAGGTAAAGGATCGGCTCAGTTCGGAATTGGCTCCACCACGGCAAACATATGTTGCTCCATCCCCTTGGACAAACGTGAAGTCAGTCCTGTCAGCCATTTTCAGGGCCAGTTCAAGTGTTGTTTGAGCATGCCCGCGGTCGTTGGAAGAAAAGTGATTCTGCATACGATTCAATTGTCTCTGGATGATCAGGAGCAGGCCGCTATAGAGGCGTCAGCGAAACGATTGAGGGAGAGAGTCGATTCGACTAAAAGAAATAGGTGGTAGTGCAGATTGCGTCTCGATAGGCTGGAGCCTCTTCGTAGTTGGAAGTAGTCTATTTGAATATGATGTTAGTTCAGCTTGACAGTGGTTGACTGGCATTGAAGAATGAGGAGTCGTTGTATACCCAAGGACGCTGCAACTGAATAATAAGGTTGGTTGATGGCTGAGTCATAATGCAGGTTTAACGTGTCGAAACTGAGAGAAGAAGTTTTTTCCAGATATTATGCATGATACCTTATTATGCAGGAAATAGCGTTTTGTTTTTAAAACTGTAACCTTCATCTATCTCGACAACGTATTGGATAAAGTTATCAGATTATTTCAGCTTGACAACTTTTTGATCTGATTACATAGAGGTCCAGTGTTTAGCAATACAATCCAACCATACCGTTCAATCGATAGTAGCATGCAGAGATCAAGATCTCGTACGCTGGAAGAAGTCGCTGGGCAGTAATAAGCGTTGTGTTGCATCAAGGTTATGGCATGCAATTCATTAGATACAATCTTGTACAACCAGGCTGACTATTCAAAGATCCTCAAACAAATGTTTATTTTGCGTTTACAATAACATGGGCTCATTCTCTGATAACATGATAAAATTGAGCCGTTCATTTTACATTGGCAGTCAGGTGTTCTGACATGTGGCACACGTCATTCCAGGCTTTAGACGGATCATACAGTCTCGGCTACGTAGAGCTTTGAACGTAAGAAACAGCGGAACACTACAGTTAAATTACCTTAAATCAGGATGCGTGGATTCGGTTACGTGGCATCGGCAAGTCCTTGCAATCCAACAGTCGAAGTGACTGAAGGAATGACTTACATGTGATGCTACGCCTTGTATGCTGCTTCCGATAGTTAATATAAGAAGTTAATTTTGCATATCACACACGCAACTTCCGCACGAAGTGTATTATCGTCAAATGCAATCAGCGAATACAACACTCATTATACTGAGATGATCTGGTCATCTATTCATTTTCAGCTGTTGTTGCGGCCGAGACGATACATTTTTATGCGCGACTTTAATAATCTGATCATCATTGTGGCTTGATCGTTAAGGTGGCAATAAGTGACTAGACTTCCGAAGCTCGTGAGGGGAGCTACAACGGAGGATAAAACGTGTTTCTTTAGCTGTACTCTGCCAGTACGCAAATACGCTTCCAATACGACACAAACCAATGACACGAAACGGTCAAATCACCAAAGTTTTCTCACTTGGTAATGCTGATAGGCTGATTAGAGTCAGTTAGTTGATGATAGTATTTCCTTATGATCAAACTCAAGCATTGTCTCTTTGTTAATATGCAGACAGTATCCATGGAAAAAACGTCTATTGGCGAGTGAATTTTAGGGCAGCTCAGTGCAACTGCGTCGGCCGAGTTTCTCAGTCAACTTTTAATCGAGGAAAAACATTATCCGGCGACTAATGCATCCTCACTGCTCTTGGCTCAACGAGCTCGCATTCTTCTTCCATGTCACCTTCCACAGGAGGTGATTATCTCGCCGCAAGACTTGTGCAGATTGGCATCCGTCATCATTGTATCGTTCTAGGGACTTATAACCTCATCCTCCTTGAGAAACTTGAGGCTCATCCATCCCTGGCCGGAGTCGGCTGCACGAATGAGCTGAGCTGCTCCTTAGCTGCCGAAGGCTACGCTCGTGGCAAGGGACTTGGCGTTTGCATAACCAGCTATAGCGTAGGCGCCTTCTCAGCCTTCAATGGCGTTGGTAGTGCTTATGCAGAGAATGTCCCTGTTTCCCTCATCAGTGGATCACCCAATACTAACGATATAGGGCGTCTAATAAACCACAACCTCGGTTAATATGACACGACATACTTTGGAAAAACCGGGGGCCCTCAATTCCTTCAGGATTCAGACTGTTAGTCTGAATGTCCTAGAATTAGAGTTCAAAAGTCCTAGATGAAATAATTTAGATATATAAACCCGAGAAGAACATTTATCTCATAATTAACCACAAATTTAATATAACGTATATATATAACGTGGTTGATAAGCGGGTGTCACAAAGAACCCTCAATTTACATCATGTCCATTTGATCAGATACTTTTCAACCACCAAATATGTCACAACCCTCAGATGAAGCTAGAATTCTTCTTGCACTTCAGGCCCTTCAAAATGACCCCAAATTAAGTATCCGACGCGCTGCAACTATCTATAAAGTCCATTACCGTACCTTACATCGTCGTCAACATGGCATTCAATCACGACGCGATTCCATCCCAAACTCACGGAAACTATCTGATCTAGAAGAACAGATAATAATTCGATTCGTCCTTGGCCTAGATTCGCGAGGATTTCCTTCGCGATTGTGTTTTGTGGAAGAAATGGCCAATTCTCTGCTTATAGACCGCGACGCGTCACCTGTTGGCAAGCGCTGGGCTCATAACTTCATAAAGTGACAACCAGAGCTAAAGATGCGTATATTTCGGAGATATGACTCTCAGAGAGTCAAATGCGAAGATCCGACTATTATTCGTGGCTGGTTCAGGCTTATACAGAACACAATCGCGAAGTATGGTATCCGATCAGATGATATCTGGAACTTTGATGAGACAGGCTTTATGGTGGGCGTTATTATGGCCGGAATGGTTGTCACCGGTTCAGAAAGGCAAGGAAGACCAAAATCAGTGCAGCCTGGAAACCGGGAATGGATTACTGTGATCCAGGCGATTAATGCGGAAGGCCAATCGATCGCGCCGTCTATCATTGGTGCAGGCCAATATCACCTTGCGAATTGGTACCGAGAATGCAACCTCCCAGGTGATTGGGTTATTGCAACGAGCCAAAATGGATGGACAAATAACGAGCTGGGTCTTAATTGGCTAAAGCACTTTGATCGGTTTAAAACTAACCGATCAACTGGTCCCTATCGTCTTCTGATCCTTGACAGTCACAAAAGCCACCACTCTGCCGATTTCGAGAGGTATTATAAGGAGAACAAGATCATTACGCTATGTATTCCTGCTCATGCACCTCACTTACTTCAACCCATTGATGTTGGGTGCTTTGGGCCGCTAAAACAGGCTTATGGTCGAGAAATAGAGCATCTGATTAAATGCTCTATAACCCATATTTCTAAGAACGAGTTCTTTTCTGCCTTCTATACTGCATTTAAAGCTACTTTTACTGAAAGAAATATCCGGGGAGGTTTTAGAGGAGCTGGACTTGCTCCTTTTAACCCGGAAAATGTAATCTCAAAGCTTGATGTGCAGCTACGGACTCCAACGCCTCCCGGGGAGGCTGCTAAACCTTCGACCCCATGGGGTTCAAAGACCCCAAAGACAGCAACTGAGGCTCAATCTCAATCTGAATACCTCGAAAGGCGAATCGGAAGTCATAAAAGCAGCTCCCCAGAGTCAATAGTTGAAGCTTTAAACTCTAGTACTAAAGCAACAAAGGCCGCTCTACATCGGCTAGCCTTAGTAGAGGCTAGGTTAAAGGATCTTGAACAAGCAAATAAGATACTAAGCCGGCGCCGAAGGGCAAAAAGGACTAGACTACAGAAAGGAGGGGCAATGACGGTACAGGAAGCATCGCAAGTAATTGATCAGTTGGATGTTGATGCGCAGGTAGTGGCCGAATGATCTAGAAATGGTGCTCAAGGAAGGTCGGAGCGCCCGGGTGGTCGGCGTTGCGGTGTATGCGGCAAGGCCGGGCATAATGCAAGGACCTGTCGGGTAGTGATTGAGACCCCAAGAGAAGAGTATAGTGAGTAGTTTTAATTGATTAGATGGTTTATGGCGGTTTTAAAGCGATTTAAAGTCAAGAGGTTGAGATTTTTGTGACACTCGCTTATCGACCACGTTATATATATTCATTCAGTTCCCCTGCGCAATATAAACAACACCGAATGGCCCATTCCCATCTATAAATACAACCCCGGGAACAGCTCAAATGCAAAAATTACAATTCTTACGCTCGCCGATAGTAGTGACGACTTGCAAAACATTCCCTTGCATCCACTGCCCTTAGCTGAACGTCAAATAGATGTCTTCAGTACTGTTGACGGCTCCGCTGACACTACGACTCACTGGCCGGACGGCACAGCCGTCGTTGCAACGTATCAGGGTTCCAAGGAGGGCGCCTCAACACAGAATAGCAAATCCCCGAAAATCCCTGGTCAGAATACGTATATTAATCTCGGTCTCAACAAGCGTCCGACCTTCTTCGGTTGCAACACACACTCCAATAACTCAGGACCAATGATTGTTTACCAACCCCATGCGCTGTATATATATGGGTCCAACTTCGCAATCTTTGACCTCAAATACAGTGATACTGAGCGGAACTACATTGTTAGCAACGGCTACAAACATCGCAACCATGGGCAATGTCACGGTGGACTCAGACTGGCCCGCCTGCGTAGGCTGCGCGGTGTTGGCACGCAGCTTGGTACGCACAGGTACGAAGACACTATCCAAACGCGTAGACTGCTTCTCGAGGTCCTATTGGAATGGTGCGACAAACTCAACAATTCCGGGTACATACGAGCCGGAGCAAATCATTGTCAGTGGCGTAGGGCACTCAGCACCCGTTGTGGTGGCGGTAGGAGTTACCTGGTAGTCAATGTCATGTTGCTGTATGTTTTACTTGATTAATCAGAGATTAAAAAGAATCATATATGTTGTCACGATGGCTCTCGAGCTTATGATCTTCCTATGTCGGAGCCACCTCAGTATACTACGCTATTGATTCAACCTGCTGTACTCTCTACTCTTTTCAAAGTTTTGACTATGATCTGGTTATGGTATTATCCGCCAAACACAAAACAAACTTGGATGTTGCAGGTTGTTGCTCTTCTTGTGGGCGAATTCATCCGCGCGCTCTCACCCAGGCTAGACCGAAGTAGTAGGCATCATAATCTAGACATTGTTCGTCGCGCCATTCTCCTCTTCAGCTCTCTGGTTGTAGCCGTGCGCTCGAGAATCACCCCTTTAGTGCAGGAACCATTAGTCTACCGTCCAAATGCCACCACGTTTCAAGAGTACTTACTTGGTAAGTTTTTCAGCCTGACGCCTGATTTCGCGCTTTGTCTCATCGATCCTAATATAAGTACGGAAGACGTATACCCCCTAGAGATTGTTGCGTTAGGTTTTCCGAGTGTTTAAAAACAGGAACGAATTCATGGAAATGACCCACAAGGATCCCACTCAGAAGATGGAGGAACCATGCGATAAATGAAAAGGCCAGGACCGTCTTCCACGACCCGCAACCCGCCCCGTTGATGGTAACTGTCCCAATGGGCCCGACTCGCCAGAAACGACCCCAATAGTAGCCCCAATAGTCGTAATACCAACCTACAGAGCAAGCGTGACCACCAGTTCTCTATAAAATAAAACGAACATTGCGCATGATTAGTATATGGTCTTAGTTATGCGGTGATATGAAAATGGAAGAGGGGAGCCATACAGTCTGAAGCAGGCAGTATGCCACGAGCCACATCACAAACATTACAAAGTCAAAGGGAAATCCCAAGAACATATTCTTAAATGGCGGACAGAAAATGAAGGAGTAGATGATACCAAGGCACGCAACAACGATGCCATAGATGATCCGTCCATCGGCATACACCTCCGCGATGCTGATAAGGTAACAGAAGCGCGAGAGAATTCCTAGGACGATTATAGCGGAGGCAAGCTCGCCAAGACGGAGAAGAATGGAAATAACTTTATGTGCAACACCAGTTCCTACCATTTTGGAATGTAGCAGGAGTGATTGAGAAGATGATGTAGGTCACTTCAGTTTGCAACCGTTATGTGGTAGGTACAGCTAAATGAGTTTGCTGCTCAGATTAAGACGAAGTGCAAGGAGAACTGTGGTGTATATACTTACGAGGCAACTGGTTAATTTCTGCATCTGATATCATCATTACGCAACAGTGTTATTGATCGGTAGTTTCATTGTGTCCAATTCATGTGTGGTACGAGTTGTCATATCATATGGCAGACGGCAATAATCGCTACAGAATTGTACTTGACAGATTAGCGAGAGGAGTGGAATTAAAGTTTAGGACAGAAGTCAGCATGTTCTGATAACGGGTCTGGACTGTTCCTCAGCTAAAACTTTAAAGTGCCAGTGTTATGATGAGTCATTGACTGCTGGCAGCCGTAATTCAGGGTTGTTTGACTATTCCCTATTCTGGTGCAAAGAATCTTGGTTGGTGTGGCATGCAAAGACACACATAACATCACGCAACCGACAGATTCCTTTGCAACATGTTTTTGCTGTAATTCTGTCATCGGTATGTTCCTCCTTCCCTGTGCAATTCCCATTCCTTACCCGGCTTCTTTATGCGTATACGTTAAGAACCGAATTATATATACATTCCTTACAGCCTTTGAGAGTTGTATAGAGGAATAGGTCCCCGCATGGTGGGTGATTATGTAGAGCGTACTCACGGGCCAGGTCAGTAGCTTAGCATCCATCCAGGAATTGTTTGTCAAGTACCTAGAACTTGCAAATAGTTCCTCGAGTGCAGGTGAGGCGTTTTCGTTCGCAAGATGTACTTGATGGTGGGCCATCACGATCACAAGCAAAGATGACACTCGACGACGCGGGACAAATGAAGCAATACTAACAGTCAATGAAGGAAAAGCATAACACACCCTTTGGCTTGGGCTCAACAGGCTCTGCTGAAAATGATCGGGTCATGTTCGCTGGGTATCATGAGGCAGTAGAGGCAGGCCGACTACTATCGGAAACATTGTCTGCAGGCGGTTCCAAGGGGATCGAGATATGCTAATTTTCTAGTTTAGTCTCTTGTTCAGCCTCTTTGCGTGGTTATTCTTTTCAACTTGTGAAATCACCCGCCATCAGGAGTTGACTAACAGCAGTCTATAGTCTGTCTACAAGACAGGTTTGCGAGTGGGAGAGTGCGACTTCAACATATTCCAGAAACCCTTTCTTGACCTCTCTCTTCACTATACAGTATCTTCTTTCAAGCGCAAAATACAAGGAAGCTGGGGTGTTCGTCGTGATCATGACGTGCTTTTTCAAATTGACTAGCTATCGGACCTCCCTCCGAGCAGTTTTACTGGACGCCACCCTTGCAATTCGCCAGGGATAACGCCACATGGATCTCGCGCGTTTTTTATTGGTCAACTTGTTTTGTTAGTTGTTGTCACCCGACGATACGCTCAAGTTGATACCACTTTATGTAGAGATTACGGCACTTTGTATATTTGGCTTGTGTCCATAAGTATGTGGCTTCTTATAATTTTATCAACACATTCGGGTCATCCGGACTTTCTGATTTATTGCAAGCCCATTGCTCTGTGGCCTGCCAACCAAGTCTTGAGATGAACCTTCACTATATCTGCCACGAGGCTGACACAGAGCCTCCGAGGAGAGAGCCGAATGGGCCTTTGACTCGTCCTGAGGAGGCGAGCAACCCATCGAATCAACAACCCCTTAGCAAGAATATTTCACTTCATGTTCCCGACGTTCAACTTCAACGTCAACTTCGATCAGCATCGCGCAAATCAAAGAACCGAAAACGTTGTAGCGCAGCTCCCAGCAATCAAGAACACGCCCGAAAAAGCCATAACTTTGTCGAGAAACATTACCGTGCCCGACTCAAGGCGCAGTTTGAAAGGCTCCTCGAAGTTCTGCCAGCGGCACAGGCACGGAGCCTTGCTGACAGGGATATCGCAGCCAATCTTGGCCAGGTTCTAAGCAGAGGACAAATATTGGATATGGCAAGAAATCGAATCCTTGAGTTGGAAGGAAAGATTGAGGTTATACTGAAAAAGAGAAGAGATGGCTATCACGTATCATGACGGACATAAGGCGAGCGATTTATAGTAAGGGTACAGCATGAAAATCTTATTATCGTAATCGTATGGTCTTAGAAGGAATTTGATTTTATTCGGGACTATCAGATGGTTTTAAGAGCAATTAGTCCACGACATTAAGCATATATAATAATATAAAATATGCCCGCCCAACCGAAAAGGCTGCTCTTCAAAGCGCGATCTATGGTCTTGCAAGAGGTAGACTATCGTTGATCGTGAGAAGGTAACCAATAAACTCATATCTACAGCTTCAATATACGTATATATATAACTTATAGAGTAACGTACATGATAAGCGTGCGGGATAAACATTTCTCAACATTACATCTAACGTATATAATAAGCGAGTGCACCAACCAAGCGAGTGCACCAGAAATTCCCACTATCAAGACAGAATAGAGCTTAAAATCACAGCAAAGCATCTAAGTAATTGAAACTAATCGCTATACTCTTCTTCAGATATTCGTACAGCTATCTGACTTGTTCTTGTATTATGTCCAGTCTTTCCACAGGTTCTACAGCGCCTTTCTCTCGCCAGCTCTGTCCTTCCCCTACCACCACTTCTCGATAATTCGGCCACCATCTGCGTATCAACGTCTTTCTGATCAATTACATCCATACCCTCACCTACAGTCATCTTTCCTCCATTACGTAGGCGGCTTTTTTTTTTTGCTCTGCGCCTTTTGCTAAGAGTCTCATTTGCCTGTCGAAGGATCTGATTCTCACACTTTAATAATGCTATCTGATGCATTATCGCCTTCGTTCCCTTAGAAAATGACTTGAGCGCGTTAACAATAGATGCTGGAGAGCTGTACTGGTGCCTTCTGATTCGTCTTTCAAGGTATTCAGACTGAGAAGTGGCCTCGAGGACAGTCTTTGCCGTCTTGGGCACCCAAAGGTCGGGAAGGCTAGCCTCCTCCTTGATTGGCGTTGGAGTTCGTAGCTGCACATCAAGCTTCGATATAACACTTTCCGGGTCTAAAGGAACAAGCCCGGACCCTCTAAGCCCCCCCCCCGGATATTACTTTCAGTTATAGCGGCTTGGTGGGCGGCATAAAATGCCGGAAAGAAGTCCGTCTTTGGAACATGGGTTAGAGAGCACCTAATCAGATGCTCTATTTCTCGACCATATGCCCTTTTGAGCGGCCCAAAGCACCCGACATCAAGAGGTTGAAGTAGATGAGATGAATGAGGCGGCATACATAGCGTAATGATGTGGTTCTCTTCGCAATATTTTTCAAAGTCAACCGAGTGGTGACTTTCGTGTCCATCGAGGATTAGAAGACGATAGCGACCAGTTGATCGGGTTTTTGTGCATTGATCAAAGTGCTTGAGCCACTCAAGACCAGTCTCATTATCGGTCCAGCCATTTTGAGTTGTCGCAATAGCCCAATCCCCGGGGAGATTGCTTTCTTGGTACCAGCTGGCGAGGTGATATTGGCCCGCAACGACGATAAACGGCGCGATGGCCCAGCCTTCCGCATTGATCGCCTGAATCACTGTAACCCACTCTCGGTTTCCAGGCTGCACTGAATTCACCTTTCCACGTTTTTCTACGCCTGTGATAACCATTCCGCTTGCAATAACGCCCATCATAAAGCCGGTCTCGTCAAAGTTATAGATATCAGCGAGGCTGATACCATATTTCGCGATTGTATTCTCCACGAGCCTAAACCAATCGCGGATAATAGTTGGATCTTCGCATTTGGCCCTCTGATAATCGTATTTACGAAAAGAACGCGCCTTGAGGTCTAGTTGTCGCCTGACGAAGTTGGAAGCCCAGCGCTTGCCAACAGGTGACGCGTCGCGGTCGGCGAGCAGTCGGTTGGCCATTTCTTCAACACCACGCAGTCGCGGGGGGAATTCCTCGTGAATCCAGGTCAAGAATGAACTGAACAATGATCTGCTCTTCTAGATCAGATAATCTGCGTGAGTTAGGAATGGTATCGCGTCGAGACTGGATGCCTTTCTGTCGGCGACGAAGGGCATAATAATCCACCTGGTACAACCTTGCGGCGGGTCGGAGACCCAGTTTCGGGTCATTTTGAAGGGCTCGAAGAGCGAGAAGCATGTTAGCTTCATTATTTGATTGTGGCATATTTAATGGTTGAGGAGTAGTTAATTAGATGTGAAGAGGAGAGATTGGGAGATTTTTGGTGCACTCGCTTGGTTGGTGCACTCGCTTATCATATACGTTACGACCTAATTGAAAAGGAACTCACAGAATCATCTAATCTTCGACATCCTTCTCAAGGTCATTGAGCTGTAAATGTGCTTTACTCAGCCAACGATCATGAATCTGTTCAAGCTCTGGAAGTACTGCTGATTGACCTCTGCGCTCTTTAAGTATTCTTACTCGAGGATTTATTAAGGGACCTGACGTGCCGGCAAGTATGAAGGATAAGAGGACCGATGGAGAATAGACTATAATAATGGATCTAAAGAAATAATCTCTATAGTATCTATGCGCAAATGAGGCAGGGCTTGCTGCTCTTTAAGTAATAGCGTTTCATATTCTCTTCTAGCATCTTCCTAAGTAAAACAAATTCCAATATTAGGTATATATCCTGGCATCATATGCCCTATTGTCTTGTTACAATTTTACTAGAGGTGAGACTCCTGTCAGACATTGCGTGTATTCAGTCCATTGATCCAGATTGGTACATTCATGTCGTGTTCTGTTTTTATTCTGCCCCTTCAAGGTTTTACCTTTTTGGATGTAATCTTAAAGTACCCCAGCTTGCACGTAACACCTATTGCCTGTTCAACAACTCCACATAAATCGTCGATATCGTAACCTGCTAGGATATCATTATTTTACCGCCTAGCCAGCCAACTTACTATAACCACATCAAGCGAAGATACTGAACGTCCTAATATATTAAAATATAGTTATATTTCCGACTGCTTCAAACCTTTTATAGGAATCTCATTCTCCACCATGCATTGCCCGAAAGACCTTTGCATTGGCATCGCCAACGGCCTGTTCAAAAGCATTCCTATCGGCTTTGCAAACCATGCCGAGCTTCGGAAGCTCATCCTTTTCAAAATACCTCTGCACAACTTCGTTCGTGCACTTGGATACTCCATTCTGGAACCCATGCTATATGGTGTTAGTTTGAGAGCAGGAAGGGAGGGAGTTTCAACTTACGCCGGCACCCTCGTGGACCAGAAGTCTGCTTTCACCGAAGCGCGAAGATACGTCCCAAGCACCACTCAGAGGCGTGACAGGATCCCATTTGCCATTCACAAGAAGAATGGGGTTCTTAGTATTAATTTGGTCAAAGCTGCCACCGTATGTTTCGGCCGCGGTGAAAGGCCACTGCGCACAAGGCCAGAACTTGCCGCTGATAGAATCCGCGAAAGAGCCCTGTGCCACCTGAGCCTGAAGCAGTGAGTACATATCTTCGGGTTTCTCTGCTCTATACTTGGAATCGGAACATGCGATTGCGTGGAAAGCGTCGACACCTAGGTTCCATGGTAATCCATCCTCTTTCTGCTTCTCTGGTGCCTCTTTGGCGGCTTGAGCTTGGATTTCGATAGCTTCAGGTCCAATCAGGCTGCTAAAGTTCCCAACAAGTACCGGGCCAAGTATCGAGCTGAGACGTAAGAACTTGGCGGGGCTATACAAATTGGCTTGGATCACACTTTTAATGAAGAGTGATAGATCCCACTTTCCAGGGCTAAACCAGAAGACCCGCGGGGCCTGGAGCTCTTTTGGCACCATGATAGGATCATCCTTAAGCTTCTGAAGAACATCGGAAAGTTGGCTCATCAGGCTCTCGGCCGTGGTTTTAGTGCCGGTGAAGTTAGCCAGCGGGCAAACTTCTACATCAGCGTCAATACACTGCTCGAAAAAGTGGAACAGTGCAGATTCCGTATCGCGTGTAGCACTAGCCCAATTACCGCGGTAGTATCCATCAGGCTCGACGACAGAATCCAGGAGCAAATGACCAATGCGTTCAGGGAACATGGCTGCAAAGGTCTGTCCGAGAATGGTGCTATACGAGCGGCCCCAGAATCGTAGGAGACCATCCTCTTTTAAGGCATCGACGATGGCGAGCAGATCTTTAGCAACAAAGGTGGTTCCATAAAAGCGGCCGGTGTCTTTATGGTTCTCATAGCAACCCTTAAAGTACTCTTTGGCACCGTGCCAAGTCTGATGTTTGAGAATATTGTAGGCATCAACCTGAGGGTTAGGTAATTGTGAATAGGGGTTGCGCCGGGACAGGCTGCCCGAGTCTGAGTCGGCGGTCTTGTTTCTGACTGCGCAGGAGAAGGGGATCGTACGTCCTGTGCCTCTGGATCTTTATGAGCTTACTGTTGCTTGCTGAAGACGACTAGAACCTACCGTGCATCAAAGCCAATAACGTTGAAGCTGCCACCTAGAATACTACAGACATTAGAATTATGTAGCACAATAAAGTGCTTAAGCAACTTACTCTCGATACATAGGACCAAGAACTGCGACCTCTTCAATACCAGAAGACCCAGGACCACCGGGGTTAAAGATAACACTAGCCCTAGCAGGCTGCCTGGTTGCATTAACCTTGATCAGCTGGAGATCAATCTCTCCGCCGGACTTTGGATTCGTGTAGTCGAGGGGAACTTTGATTGTCGCGCAGTCGATGGCTTCTTTGATCTGCTCTTGGCGCGACTTGGGGAAGGGCAGGTCGCACGGCTTCCAGTCCAGGCCATCGACATTGTCGTTGCGTGGTAGCACGATTGCTAGGCTTAGTGGTATAAGAAGGAGAAAGCTTATTGCAGTGAGTCGAAGCATGATAAGATTGTTGTAAAGGTTTGATGTAGAAGAAATGGCTCTGGAGAGACTATGTCAAAATGTAGGGGAAATCGCAAGCTCTTTAAGCTTCATTTCTGAACTCAGTGGCTATGCACAGCCTAGCTCAAGCAGCCGTTGAACTATCCTTGGCGGGAGGAGAATGACGCAGCATCTTCACCGGTTTTCCAGTAACTGAAATGAAGTGACGCTGATCTGGTAGTATGGAAACTTGGAATAGATCTCATGTCAATGTTTTAGTGAGGCCGTGATATTCACACAGCGGCCTATTATACTTAATTTAGGAAGTAGATGAACGATCGTTTGGAGGGCTATATGTACCGGCCAATGAATGAGCTGCCTTGGATAGGGTGGGGTTCATATGCTTGGCTAGCTGGGCTAAGTCCTACCTTCACCAGACCATGCCCTTTTCTTGCTAGATGCGCCGCGCTTTAAAGCTTGGGAAGAACCAGAAGCGGTTAGATACGCACGAATACAATGGAGTGAGTGTATCCAAGTGTGGACCAGAATGTTGTGATGTTATTGATCGTCGACTTGATTCTTTGATCAGTCTGCCAAAGAGGGGTGAAACCCCTCTTTGGATACAAGAATAATATTGCAATAAGAGAAGTGGAGCCCATTCCTGTTGGGTTAGTGATAGTGCCTCGATAAAAGAAACATGTATTTTGTGGGTCCCCGGATATATCAATACCGGGTAGCGGGGAAAACACGTAAGAGAAGAAGAACAGAAAAAGAAGAACAGAGACAGAAGCTCCTGGGGACTAGATTGATCCTCAAGTGTGAAAATTAACCCTATTTTAATTGGATATTAACCCTACTCGCGTATCTGACAATTCCCAGCCGCCAATCTAACAGAAGCCAACCCCGCTTAGCCAACCTATCAGAGTATTGGTACCTAGTCTGGGCAAGGCGGTAAGAGGGTTAGACTGGGGTTTGTTCCATCTTCCTGACCAAGGTGGGACACTCTTGGAGCAGCAGGGAAATAACTTAGCGCAGCCACTGGCCTCGTGAGATTAATCGTCCAGTCATTTTGAATAATACCACCACTACTTAAATATCTGCATGACAATTATAAGAGTAATATTAAATAGAATTCTTGATTTTGAATCCAAACCCAGTTCCTGTTGCAGGGTGCAGCTCAAGCCCAAAACAAATGCCAAGAACTGAAATCAGGATTTCCGTGTCCTCGAGTGACGCAATTTTGCTATGCGCCTAACGCTAATGCTTTAGCTGCTATCGGCAAGACACAAGGCTTACAAATGCATAGCCGAACAAACGATCCTTCCAACTATCCACTCCATGTTTGGTTGGTAGCTGGCTGCTGTGCCTCAGGCCACCGAGATAGCTATTGGCTTCGCGACGACCGTAAACTCACCTCTATCCAAGGATACTTTCGTCACGTATCCACAAATGTGCTTTACAGCACAAACTATGTATAGCGCGAATGCGGCGAATTAAGGCGCTCCAGTGACTACCTAATAGCATAATTTCAAACTAGATAAATTGCTGCCGGAACGTACGACTAACGTCTCTCACCTTGGGTTTTTAAGAAACATTTAACTCAAAGTCTCTTCACAATGGCTGTTGAAACATCGAATTTGTTTGCTAAGCTGAAGGCTCACTTAGCTCATACACAAGCCAAGTTTTACCAACCCGACTCATCTGACTACAAACAAGTTGAACAATGCTTCATTGAGAAGCCAGTTAAAACTCTCGGTATCGTTAAACCGCAAAATGCAGATGAAGTTGCCGCAGTGCTTCAATTCTGCATTAGGAATAATGTCAAGTTCAGTGTACGATCGGGGGGGCATGATTGCGCAGCCCGCACGCTTGTCAATAAAACACTTGTGATCGATATGCGAGATATTAATGGGGTTGCCATCTCTAAAGATAAACAGAGCGCAAAGGT
This sequence comes from Fusarium oxysporum f. sp. lycopersici 4287, assembly GCF_000149955.1. Taxonomy (NCBI): domain Eukaryota; kingdom Fungi; phylum Ascomycota; class Sordariomycetes; order Hypocreales; family Nectriaceae; genus Fusarium; species Fusarium oxysporum. Next base: position 2,236,328 of record NC_030991.1, read on the forward strand.
TGGAGGAGGTATCCTGACTGGCCAGGTGGCCAAAGTTTTAGGCGAAGAGGGATTAACTACGCCGGTGTGAGTACCTAGACTGCTAACAAGCTGCCTCTCTTGCCAATGCTAATTAAATAATCAAGGGGGACTATCGCCTCTGTAGGATACACTGGATGGAGTACTCTTGGTGGCTATGGACCATTGACGTCACATTACGGCCTGGGAGTTGATCAGATCACTGGTGCTAAGATCGTCAAGGCTCGCGGAGAGATCCAGACTGCTGATGGAGAGTTGCTTGTTGGCATCAGAGGCGGGGGTGGATCACTCGGCATTATTGTCGAGCTCACTATCAAGGTTTATCCAATTGACAAAGTGAGTCATTCAACTGTGTAAATAGGGTCCCTTGCTAACTCGATTCGGCTCAGATTCTTTCTTCTACTATTATATATGAATCGAGTAATTTGGAAGCTGCCCTGACTTCATACACTCAACATTACGAAGGGCTGCTCTCCACTCAAATGCTTCCAATTTGCCTTCAGCTCCAGCCAGCGATTATGCAAATGCCAGGCCAAGGAGTGGTTTTTGGAATAATCGCCAACTGGCACGGAAAGAACAAAGAAGAGGGGCGCTTCTGGATTAAGAATATCGCAGGAGCGGGGAAATGCGTCATGGAGGCTACCCAGGAAACCACAGTTGCCAAGATGCTCCAAAACAATGAAAAATTAGTTACTTGGCCATCATATGGTCGGGTCTTCACCCTAAATGTCAAGAAACTAACAACGAAAACGATAAAAGTTCTTGCCAGACACTGTTCTGATGCACTTGGAGGTGGCTTGATCTTCTCATATCACACGTGACATTCTTGACAAGAGCCGATACAACAATCAGTCTTCGGTACAAGAGCAAGGCATCATATGCTCGAGATTTACGCCGTTGTTCCAGATAGCAGCATTGTGGAAGAGCGAGTGCGATGGGCTGCGCAAGTCAAAGCCGATCTCGAGATGGCGGATGCTAGTGTTCAGCAGCACTGCCAATGAATCAAATCCAATCAAACAAGCGGTCAACAAATCCAGCATCGCGGACTATCAAATTTCTGAAATATGACCCCGGATTTGATTTGTTTGATTTGAGGGCAGCGCTGCTGCTCAGGAAGACTAGTGCCCAATTGGACAGCCAAGGCAGCCGGAAGCTAAGGGCATAGTAGACGAGCTGTAGGTCGTGTGGTTAGCGAGAAACTTTGCGGCGCAAGGATTCACAGGGTCGACGAACGAAGGCGAGGCTGAAGCAGGCCATAATAGCCCAGAGCCAGTCAGAGCCTTCCTCGGAGAGGTGAGATTGGCCGCCCTGAGGGTTGACGTGGAGAGCGTCATTGCGGGAGTAGATTAAATCTATAACTGCCAAGGTGATGAAGTTACTAAATGTTGTTTTGAAGTTGGTATGGCCTTATTAGGGCCGTGTTAACCCGAATAAAATGGTATCGAGTTTCGCGTGAGTTGCAAGTAGATAGCATATGACCGGGGGAAGATTGAGCGGAAGCGGATGATACCAGTCCTTCTCTAATAAACCCAAGTCCCTCGTCGTGGCCTGCTTGTCGATGTCACGAGCCCTGATTTGCTAATGTGTCTTATGGAATGCGTATATATTCTTGGTTGAGCTGTTTCCCCGCTCTAAGTCCCAGGAATCTCTTTATACTTGGTCCGACTGCAGTATCACTGCTATAACGATCGCACGCCTCATTATGTACAATACATAACTGACATCGACGTGGCATTTGCATCTGCCAAGATTAGACTCACACCAAGCTCATCACACCGTCATAAATTCGTGCGTAGCCATCAGTCAATCGACAAAACCAGTCTAGGACATAGGCAGTGTCTTGTTGCATTAACCAATTATTTACTATTCAAGTTGCATATCAGTGATAATTCACGTGTCAGGTCTGGCTGAGTGCTGCAAGTACAGTGTCCTGCTGCGTAAGTATGATCACACTTATGCCGCTGAAAGCTCTGACCTGGCGACATTCGATATGTGGCGTTCAGCCTCTGGAATGATGAACGGTTAATGACCGACTGATTATGTTGTTGGATCACGCATGGATGCTGATGCAGTTGATAATTAAGTGTTATTATTCTCTCCTTGCAGTCGGAAGGACCTTTGAGGCCTTATATCTTCGACTGATTCTTTCTAGGACTTGAGTCCTTGAGTCCTAGATCCTACGATTTGAGTTTTAGGACATCAAACTTTAATTTTAATCTTGAACCTTAATCCTGAAGTTCAGGGGGAACCATCAAGTCTTCCAACACTGCCTCCTCTCATGTATATGTCTGTCCCTTCCATGTTAAAAACACCTTGTTCGTACAGCCGCCATTCTGCTGACTCTGGACAACCCCACCAACTACCCGAACCGTACCACTCGCACTAGCGTCACCAACAGCACTCGTCCTATCTTAAAGGGATCGTCTCGAGACGTCATATTTCAGCCATCTTTCTCCTCAAATTATCCCCATTTTTCATCTAGTGCCAGCTCCCTCGACATGATTTCTTTTGTGGAATTCCGGAAGCCGGCCGACGATCATGAACCTTCGAACCGCCAATCGCTTCCTCCGGTCCCTGAGGCCATTCAGGGAACCAAACCAGGCCATTATCCTCCTAGACCTCCGTCTAGCATTCAGCTGGGGCTCAGTCTTCCATCGCCTTTCGGTCCCGCTTCTAGATCGTTCCCCGAGGCTGAGAAGCACTTCTCTCTGCAGCCACGGCACACGGTTTCACCTTTTCCTCCCCGACAGGATGCTCTTCCCGCCTTCTCGCATACCCCTGGGCCTCCTTTCACCAACCGGCCGCTACCGTCTCCTGTTTCTGACCGCCGCCAGAGGTTCTCAGCTAAGCCAGAGATCCTTACTCAACACCGCCGTCCTGAACAGCAGAAGCCTCCTGAGCTTCATCATTCCCTCAACGGAGTGTATGCGCATTCTCCTCCGCCACTTCCGCCTCCGGCTCCAGCTGCCTACCAACCCGGTCAACTATCTCCTCGCCAGATGCCTCTGCCCGCTTGTATGAGCTATCCCAGGCACGCGGTTCCTACTCATGTCCCAGGTCTTTGTGATCCAAGGGCACCTCCTCACGCTGAAGAAGCCGATTATGCTACCCGAGCTCTATATGATGCTACGGTCAGGATATACTTTGAGAACTGGAGCTATCAAGATTCCTTGAGCCGAGTAAGTCGAACTAAGCGAGTATGCACGGTCGTTAATGCTGACTATCATTAGATTGGGTCCTCATCCCGCATGCTTTTTAACTTTGTCGAAGCGTACAGCCGAACTGCTGGTGAGCAGCACGGAGCTCACCTCATCCCCGAAAGACTGCCGACGGAACAGGAAGTTAGCGACATGCTCAGCAACATTGACATCATTAAGCGTTCTCTGGAACAAGTGAGAGACTTGGTGCAAACATCAATTCAGAACGAGCGAACTTGTGAAGGAGCCAAGTTGAAGGGCCCCAACGAAGAGGAGCACGACGTGCCTAGTCACAGAGATGCAATGAAGCCCCAGTATGGTATGACGGAGGTCAAGAAGCGACAAAGGGTAAGGCCCGTCACGCGAGGAAAACAAGACAAAGCTCACGTGAACGTTGGCAGCGTGCGGTTCCACCTGGCGGATGCCATAGCTGCGACCGAATCGACACCCCTGAATGGCGACGCGGACCTGATGGAGGGAGGACGTTGTGCAATGCATGCGGCCTCCACTATGCAAAATTGTTAAGGAAACTATAACTTGAAGCGATGTCGATCCGCTCGAAACCCGAAGAAGCATATCAACCATGAGGCTCACACACGGTCCCCAAAGACTTGACCCATGAGCAGTCCAGCTACATCTACTGTACCAGTTACCAGCAGTAGTTTGACGACGTACACAGTTTTCGTCCGTGCGGGGTATGAAGCTCTTCGCCTTAACAACTCTAAACTAAACCATCCGTGCTTGGTCTTCAAAATGACACCGACAGCATGGGGTTGAAGCCTGTAGTCTGAGAATCATCTCCACAAGAAAGAAACTTGTGATAGAGTACGCGAGAACAATCTTGGCCGCCAATCGAGCACATCAACTGATCTCAACTAGATTTGAATCCCCAGAGCAGGCCACGTTCTTCCCAGTTCTGGTGTTTCTCGGGGCCTACGCAACTCTGCCGTTGCCAGGTAAACAATACAGCCTCTCGTTCAGCGCGGTAAATACGGAATCCAGAGCTTTTGAAATCCCTTGGGCTCTGGGTCGAGCCTGGGGTGCGCGTCCTGATTTGCTGCCCATGACGAGCACAGGTACGCTCTCTCGCTTGATGTGTCGCGTCCTACGACACACCCCGGGGATGATCACAAGCTCTCTTTGAATCTAGAAAGGGACCCACGAAACTCCTTCGGACCCTTGAATTGCGGAATCCAGATCATGTTCTTCACACAACTCGGCCACTTCACCACGATACAGAATCATGGTGGGGAATCTATCTACCGATGTAGACGAAATGTAGATAGACGCCAAGATGAAGACGGAAAGGAGAGGGACTTTTTTTATTACGCAATTCCCTTCTAAAGCAAGGTACCGGTGCTCCCACCTTACTACCATCCAAGACCACCTAATGCATAAACAAAATTTCGCTCCTCCCATACAACATCCAAATTTTAATATCTACAAAAATAGGCCCCATTCTCAATTATTAAATTAGGTTTTGGAGAAAGTTTCTAGAAAATTCTTCAAATTTTACTGTCTGCGTGGTTTGTTTTAGCCTCTCAATCGCTCCGTGTGCGCTGCCAGTGCTTTGTTACGACCATAAAGTCATCACTTTCGTCCTCTGATCCGACACCCACGCCAATCACCGACTCGACCTCCTCGTCTACACCCAACTCTATTTCTGCCTCTGTTGAATCAGGAAGAGCTTCCCCAGTCGCTAGAGCTTCTGCTAGAGTCATAAATCGTCGGTTCCGGTTCGGTATCGCCTTCCTTTTACTACCTCGCCGCACCTGGGCCACCTGCTTTTCGAGGCCAGCAATTCGCTCATTCTGAACGTCCACCTTCATCTCTGAAGCTTCTAAGCCCTTTTTGATCTTACTGTGCTTCCACCTGGTCGGTCGGCTTCGGTGTTTGGCCATATCCCTCACTTGCCGGCTCGTTTTCGGGGTATCATCTGAGTGCAGTGGAGGAGGGCTTGGTGTCTGGAACTGTTCCTGCAGTTTTTCTTTGTCCGGTTGAATTTCCGGATGTGTTAAAGCTTTTTGACGGCTGAGAGGCGAATTTCCAGTATATCTCCAGCCGGATAAGATAATCTCCTTCCTCATGGCCGCCTCCCTGGCTTTCGGATATGCCCGAATAAAGTTGACTTTGTCAACCGGCACAGAATCGGTCAAACTAGCCAGCATTTGGAGTTCTTTCCGATACGCACCTTTGATGACATTAAAAATTCCATTGTATAACGGTTCTAAACCATGGGAACAATGTGCTGATAGGTAACAGCAGTAGACGTTGTTTAGAAAGCACGTAGCCATCCATTCATCCCGGATGCTTGTCAGCGATCTTATAGCTGTTGGAAGATCCGGGAGTCCCCCTCTCCTTCAGGATTCAGACTGTTAGTCTGAAAGTCTTAGATTAAAAATTCAAAGTCCTAGATACAATCATCTAGAGATATTAACCCGTGAATAATTCTCAGCTCAATAAAGTTTTACAAAAATATATTTTCACCAAGCACTACCGCGCAATATAAACAATACAATGAGGTCTTTAGGAACACTAGATGTGTTGACTGTGCAGAACACCGGTGCTGGAGTTGCCGATCGGGCCGCAGACGAAGAGTGACTGGACATGCTAGTGGACGTTATCCTGGCTGCGTCTGTATACGATTGAACTGACGACCGTGGTGTCTCAGTCTTGCTCAGCATGCCTAGCTATAGTTAAGTCTGCTCCAGCTCGCCGCAAACCTGGGTGAGCTGGTCTCGGATTTGCGATAATTCTTGTGCCATCTGGGCCGTGGCCCTGGTCGCTTCCTCAGTCATGTGATCTCTAAGCTTGGTGAACTTAAGCTCAAATTCGGCCTTCATTGCTTCGACTTTCTTATTGAAGTCCTGCTCAAGCTCTAGACTGCCTCTACTGTACCCCTGGATGACTTAGGGGCAGTTTGCTTCTGAGCTCGGTTTTATCCTAGAGCTCCCTCACTAGTCTCACATTCCTCCTGCCATTCTATATTACCGTTTTAATTCTCTATCTCTAATACCTTTATTATCCTGACCCTCTTCTGCTGAGGGCAATAATATCCCCCGCCCGAACCATCCGGATTATCTCCCATGACGTGTTGTTTATATTGCGCAGTAGTGCTGGGTGAAAATGTATTTTATGAAACTTGGTTATTCATTAGTGAGATGAGAGTTCTTCTCAGGTTTATATCTCTAAATGATTTCGTCTAGGACTTTAAACTTTAAATCTAGGACTTTCAGACTGTTAGTCTGAATCCTGAAGGGAAGGGGGATCCCCGGATTTTCCAACAGTAGGCACAAGTTTAGATATTTTCTGTCGGTTGCAGCGGTTGCAATCAGGGTGGGGAATCTATCTACCAATATGGACGAAATGTAGATGTAGATAGATGTAGATCTACATCTATCTATCTACCAGGGGGCCATGTGGGTCATCTATCTATCTATCTTACCGTCGGATATGTAGGCGAAATGTAGATAGACGCCAAGATGAACACGGAAAGTAGAGGGACTTTTTTTGGTGCGCAATTCCCTTCCAGAGCAAGGTACCGGTACCCTCACCTTACTACCTACCAACACCCCCTGTCGGATCATTTCCCTTCCACCTTTTCCTCAAGCTCATCGCAAATTTTGGTCAATCTCTTGATACAGCTCCCCCTTTTCAAATGTCAAGTGGCATACCATATAGTCGACTCACAGTATAGAGCATCTGCCACAATGCCAACTCCAAGCGACTTGTTCAGTCAATCGGTAACGTGTTTGATAAGTGAGTGGGTCATCCAAGTGAGTGAGTCAATCTTATTTCCACCTTAAATCCGGGGTTTAAAAAATTCTTTAAAAATTCAAACTAAGCCTAAATTGGCTGTAGTTTTAGTAGCATATATATAAGTCTTAAAATATATTATATACATTTTTTAAGATTTTTAGAAAAATTCTATATAGCTATAAACCTTAAAAGCTATTTATACTGTATTTTATACTGTATAATTAAGCTTTACTATATAAAATAAAATAGCAAAAAATCTTAAAGAAATATTTTATAATAAGGTTAATTATACTATTCTTAAAAATATTTTCTTTAAATTTTTATCTATTTTATTTAGAATAAAAAGATACTATAGGGTAGGTTTTTTAATACTATACAGTGCAGTGACTCACTCACTTGGATGACCCACTCACTTATCAAACACGTTAAACTTAAAGTTATAAGTATTTTTATAAATATTTTTATTTTTATTTTAAAACTTTAAAATTTATATATAATTTAAGAATTAAATATTAACGTGTATGATAAGCGAGTGGGCCAGACAAGCGAGTGAGTCACTACATTTCTCACCTTAAAAGCCCTTTTTTAAACTTTTCTTAAAAGGTCAATTTAACTCTGAAATAGCTAAAGAATATAATATAATATATTTAACTACTAAATCTTTATATATTACTTTTATAAAAACTATAACTATTTTCTTTATAAAGTTATATAGCAAAGTCTATTTACACTGTGAAATACACTGTATTTTAAGGTTTTATATAGAAAATAAAATAGATAAAAATCTTTTAAAAATATCAATTATTGTAATTAACTATACTAAGTATAAAAATATTCTTTTAAGATTTTTAGATATTTTATTTACGAGTTAGAACTCTATAGGGTAGGCTGTTTTTATACTATACAGTATAGTGGCTCACTCGCTTGTCTAGCTCACTCGCTTATCATATACGTTAAATTAAATTAAAATAATTATTAAAGTATTTTAATACTCCTTATAATATATAAAGCCAAAATAAATTAATTAAAATACTATAAAAATTAAACCTATTTTATAATAATTAAAAAAAGCCTATTATATTTAATTTTTCAACTTTTATCTTAAGGCTATTATATATATCTATAATAAAAGGTTATATTTTAATAATATAAATAAAAAAAAGTTATATTTATATAATTTAATTCTTAACTAGCTTAAATAAGAAAAAGCTAAAATTTGAGATTTTATCTTATATTTTTAAACCTTTTTAAAAAAGCTGAATTTTGGTGAGGAAAGTGTGCGGGGTCTAGGGGTGTAAGGGGTGTGTCACGGGTCAGGCTCGGGAATACAGGTGAACAGGGAACGCTTTAGGCGGATAGGTTCTATTGCTACGGATAGGCACTGCCGGCAGGTCAGGCTCTATTGACAAGACGTAGCTCGAGGAGCTACGTTCGGGAGCTATCTGGCGGTCGGTCAAGATCTTCTGCGATAACGTATCGCCACGTGACTGAGATCCACTTGGCCTATCGGTCTAGGGTAACCTGGTCTGGTCTTACGCTGTGACAGGGTGGTGGGGAAATACGTTAGTCGGTAACGGGGGCCCGTTACTGTTAGATTGGCGGCTGGGAATTGTTGGATAAGTGATAGCGCCTCGATAAAAGAAACATTTATTTTGTGGGTCCCCGGATATATCAATACCGGGTAGCGGGGAAAACACCTAAAAGGACAGAACAGAGACAGAAGCTCCTGGGGACTAGATCGATGCTCAAGTGTGAAAATAAACCCCATTTTAATTGGGCATCAACCCTACTCGCGTATCCAACAATTCCCAGCCACCAATTTAACAGTGACCTCCTGAAGGGCTGTGGCACTCAAAGGGAGAGGAAGAATTGCAAGCCACAAGCATAAAAACTTCAGCCGCTAACAAAGAACGCAGTATTTAGTAATCTATGACGTTAACATACCAACCCCTTCTACAAAGTGAACTTTGTTTTAACATCATTTCAATCCTCCCTTAAAGCAATGCAAGGCTTGCCAACCAGGACTGTCAGGTGGTTGCTCTTTAGTGACCTTCATTTTAAGCATCATGACTTGAATCGAGTCTGGCAGACAGCGAAGTGGATTGTTGCTGAGGCGGAGCGACATCAGGTCAGGAGGGTAGTAGTATGCGGCGATCTGCTAATGAGCCGCACCATGCAGCCAACGCATGTTTTGTCTACATGTTATCGCTTCATTGGCTTGCTCAGTGATATCATACCCCAAGTCCATATCTTACTTGGGAACCATGACCTTGCCTACCGTCGTGACTACCAAACCACAGCCCTCGACGCCTTCAACATTAATCGCCTAGCCCCCTACGTCTCTATTCATAAAGATATTGCCCAACACGAGTGGGATGGCCGACGTGTTATAGTTTTGCCATTTCGTGAAGAGCAGAGTGAGTTGACAGATGCTGTGGCTTCTCTGAGTCCTATAGAGGCGAGCAAAACCGTTGCCTTTGCCCATCTTGCGATCAACAAGGCCATCACACAGCGGTACGTGGTCGGTGCTGACTTCAAAAACCTATCGGCGGCGAAATCTATCA
>NC_030991.1:2246195-2302665 GCF_000149955.1 Fusarium oxysporum f. sp. lycopersici 4287
AACCCATATGTCATTGGCTATACAACTGCAGATTTACATGAAGTCCTCAACGACCAGGCTAACGAAGAAGCCGTGAAGGACAAGCACGTAATGCTTCTAGGTGATTTGAGCCATCTCAAGTATGTTATGGCTCGTGACAAGCTCCTCTCACTTGGGGCGCGGAGTGTACGGGACTGGAACCCTATGGGCTTTAAATCGCATTCTGGCCGCGCGGCTTTGGGATCATCGGTCCCAGCGAGCGATGCATCCGTCCAGCCCTTAGAGGAGCCCATGAAAATCGACGACATAACAGGCGATAGGGTCTTCAGCTCTGCCCTTGACTACCAACCTCGAGCCAATAGACTCGATTTTGCGGCGGAGGCTCGGGAGTATGTTACATCACTAGAATTGGATAACTCTCTCTCCTTGCGACAAGAAGAGTTAATCCGAGTTGGCCAGCGAATGATTCAAGTTTCCCGCGGGCTGGTAGATCAGGATGAAGAAGACGTCCAGCTGAACTATGAGGACTTTCTCGACAGGTCAACTCAGGCTATCAGCACGAGAAGCGCTACCGATCTGAAAGGTGCCTCTGATCATACCTTCGCCGCAGTGCCATCCACTCTTACGATCACCAATTTCCTGAGCGTGCAGAACACCATCACCATTGACTTCCGGTATGATCTTGCGCGTGGACTAACCTTCCTGGTTGGCGAGAATGGCTCTGGCAAGAGCATGCTGATTGAGGCCATGGTTTGGTGCCAGTTTGGGCAGTGCATTCGCAGTGGCATGGCGGCCGACGATGTTGTCAACGATATTATAGGTAAGAATTGCTGCGTCACGCTGGAGTTCGCCAACGGTTACGCGATCTCGCGTCATCGCAAGCACAAGAAAAACGGTAACCGTGTTATAGTCCTTTTACATGGCGAGGCCCAGCTGCAGTATGATCACCCAGACAAAGGCACGACACAGGAGGCTATCGTCGAGTTGCTTGGTATCAACTACGAAACATACATCAAGACAGTCGTATTGAGCCACGAGAGCGCTGCGAGCTTCTTGAGCTCAAAGGCAGCGGAGAAGCGTAAATTGACAGAGGCAGCTCTTGGAATGTCAATACTAGATACCTATGGGAAGGTATCGAGATTTCTCCTTAAGGACGTTGATGAAAACGCGAACGCGGTAAATAAGAATATGCAGGACATGGCCCACACAATGGAACATACTGAAAAACGTATCGAAGTTTTGGACCGGAAACGAAGAACATGTGAAATGGAGGCGTATAACGCTGCGGCATCTCTTGAGTTGGCGATACAGGACCATGCAGCCGCTAGATTACGAAGTGATGGGCGGTTTGGACACGGAGACCCTGAGCTTGCTATAGACTCCGCAGAGTATGAACAGAAGATGTCGGCCTCAAGCCAGGGAGTTCAGAATGCAATGGAAACGGCACACTTCGCCGAGCTTACAATGCGTTCCCGCGCAGAGGTCTCGGCATTGACAGATCAGATCAGCATGGAGGAGAAAAGCCGACAACGCCTAGAAAAGGAATATACCCAAATACGGGGAATGGGGAATGCCGATTTCATGTCATGGCTCGCCGGACTGCAACAGAAACTCGGTCAACAATTGGAGGCCGTGCCAGCAGATCGTCCCGCCATACACCAAAGGCTCTTATATGCCATGAGAACAGTGGTTATCAGGGGTGCGATGGGCATATTGGAATTCTTGATAAGCAACTATCAAGCAATCGACACCAAACATCAACAACGAAGAGTGGCCATTGACCGTCTCTGTGAGGACATTAAAGACAGCAAGTTGCGGCTGCAAAGCCTCCATCTCGAGGTAACGGATATTATTCATCGAAACCAGCTTGCCACTAGCCAGGCCCTTCTGGTGGTCGACAAGCAGCTTATGGCGGTCGAGCAGGCTCAAAACACATGCGCAGATGTTATGTTCAAGCAGCAGCAGGCCATGTTTAGGCAACAGGAAGAGCTCATATTTAAACAACGGCAAGAGGCTAAACACAAGCAGCAGCAAGAAGAGGTGATGCTCAAGCGGCACGAAGCAACTACCTATACATGCCTTATCGAAGCCGAGCAGTCATCTCTACACTCGACTAGTCAGAAATACGATAACCTGGCTCTCAAACTTAAAGAGCTTGCAGCTGATCGCGAGGTTTTTGCCTTCTGGTCCTCTGCTTTAACAAAACGTAATAAGCGCACTAGTTCCTCAGCCAAATCCAGGGGGGGATCAACGGCCAACTTCCGCGAATATGTCCTCGAAAAGTCAATATCAGATCTCAATAGGTTACTTGCACAGATCCTTACGGCGCTGTACGACGACACACGCCACACAAACGCCATCGCAACGGGAATGCTGAGTTCATTGTTCGACTATGAATCAATTGGCGCCATGGAACATGAATCTGGTTCGCCTGTGCCTGTTCTCGATCAGAGCCTTGCTATCCACCACTCGCTCGCCTATGGGAAGCGATCGGGTGGCGAGCGCAAGCGTCTCGACCTAGCACTCTTCTTCGCACTGCTACATCTGGATTGGGCAGAGAGCGCGCATCGGGCACATTACCTGCTCATCGATGAGGTGTTTGACAGTCTCGACGAGGCGGGTCAGGAGGCAGTTGTCAGGTGGTGCATGATAATGCTACAGTCGATGGTCGGTTGGATTGTGATCGTTACTCATAGCCGATTCTTGGCTGAGCGAGATCCGGAAAGGGATGCGGGTAAGGCCATGGTTATGCGGATAAAGATGGGGAGCCAAGGTACGGAGCTTGTTAATGATAAACAGAGGATTGGTATCTAAGAGAGGGCTTAAGACGGTTAAGGATAACAATATACCTATAGTATTTAAAAAACTAACTATTAAAATGTATTTTACTTGTATAGCTAGGAGTTATTCATAGTTTAAGATATAGGATTTAGCAGGCCCGGCGGTGGTTATTAGGTAGTGTAGAATAATACTATAACTAACGTGTTTGACAAGTATGCGCCGCACTTTTCTGAACCCTTTAACTAGTAATCAATTTAAAACCACTACAAACTATCTAATTAGATAAAACTACTCACTATACTCTTCCCCAGAGATCTCAATTACTACCTGACAGGTCCTTGCATTATGCCCGGCCTTGCCGCATAACGTGTATGATAAGCAAGTGGGCCATCCAAGTAAGTGGGCCACTTCTTGTATACCCTTAAGGTAAAAATTAAAATAAAAACAACACAAGCTATCTAATTAATTAAAACTACTCGCGATACTCTCCTCTAGACGTCTCAATCACTACCTGACAGGTCCTTGCATTATGTCCAGTCTTTCCGCATACACCACAGCGCCGAACGCCCGGTCGCGCCGACCTTTCTTGACCACTACTTCTCGACGATTCGGCCACTACCTGCGCATCTACATCCATCTGATCAACTACTTGCCTTGATTCCCCTGCAGTCATCACCCCTCCTTTCTGTAATCGAGTTCTTTTTGCCCTTCGGCGTCGACTAAGTATCTCATTTGCTTGTTCAAGGTCATTCATCCTAGCCTCTACTAAGGCTAGCTTATGCATGACTGTGCTTGTTCCCTTCTCAAAACACTTCACAGCTTGAATAAGTGACTCTGGAGAGCTGCTATGATGTCTTCTGATTCGTTTCTGTAAGTAGGCAGATTGAGATTGGACCTCAAGAACTGTCTTTGGGGTCTTTGAAACCCATGGGGTTAAGGGTTCAGCAACCTCCTCGGAAGGCGTTGGAGTCCGCAGATTCATATCAAGCTTTGAGATCACGCTTTCCGGGTTAAAAGGAGCAAGCCCAGCTCCTCTAAAACCCCCTTTGATATTTTTTTCGGTTATAGTGGCTTGGAAGGCGGCGTGGAAGGCGGGAAAGAACTCAGTCTTCGAAATATAGGTTATAGAGCATCTGATCAGATGCTCTATTTCTCGACCATATGCCTTCTTTAGTGGCCCAAAGCACCCGATATCAAGAGGCTGAAGTAGATGAGACGCATGAGCCGGAATACAGAGCGTGATGATATTATTCTCCTGGCAATATTTCTCAAAAGCGACGGAGTGGTGACTTTCATGACCATCGAGGATCAGAAGACGATAAGAACCAACTGATCGGTCAGTTGTGCATCGGTTGAAGTTCTTAAGCCACTCAAGGCCCAGTTCATTATTTGTCCAGCCATTTTGGCTCGTTGCAATAACCCAGCCGTTTGGGAGGGTAGGTTCTTCATGCCAGTTGGCAAGGTGATATTGGCCCGCGCCAATGATAAACGGCTCGATCGCCCAGCCTTCCGCATTAATCGCTTGAATGACTGTAATCCATTCACGATTCCCAGGCTGCACTAATTTTGGTCTTCCAAGCCTTTCTGAACCTGTGACGACCATGCCGCTTGAGATAACACCCATCATAAAGCCAGTCTCATCAAAGTTCCAGATATCATCTGATCGGACACCATACTTCGCGATTGCGTTCTGTACGAGCCTAAACCAGCTACGAATAATCGATGGATCTTCGCATTTAGCTCTCTGGTAGTCATATTTCCGAAATAAACGCGTCTTGAGCTCTGGTTGTCGCTTTACAAAGTTATGAGCCCAGCGCTTGCCGACAGGTAACGCATCGCGGTCAGCAAGCAGAGAATTAGCCATTTCTTCCACAAAACGTAATTGTGAGGGAAATCCTCGCGAATCTAGATCAAGAATGAATTGGACTATTATCTGCTCTTCCAGATCAGATAGTTTCCGTGACTTTGGAATCCAATCGCGTCGTGATTGAATGCCTTGCTGGCGGCGACGTAGGCGGCGCTCATCAATCTCATACATCTTTGCAGCGCGTCGGACACTTAATTTCGGGTTATTCTGAAGGGTCTGAAGAGCAAGAAGGGTTTTAGCTTTAATTGAAGGTTGTGACATGATAAATGGTTGAAAACTAATTGATTAGGATTCAGGTAAAATGTATGATGTAAGAGGGAAAGTGTGGCGCATGCTTATTAAACACGTTATAGGCTATTAATTATAACGTGCATGATAAGCGAGTGCTCCAGACAAGCGAGTGCTCCAAAAATCCCTCAACCTACACTATCACTATTCAATCAGATATTTCTCAACAACCTAATATGCCAGAGTCTTCAAATGAAGCTAAGATTATTCTTGCCCTTCAGGCCCTCCAGAATGACCCAAAATTAAGTCTTCGAAAGGCCGCAGCTATATATCATGTTGACCGCTTTACCTTAAGTCGCCGCCGGCATGGCATTCTTTCAAAGCGTGATACTCTCACAAAGTCACGGTTATTATCTGATCAGGAAGAGGATATGATAGTCCAATTCATCCTTGACCTAGATTCGCGAGGATTTCCCTCGCGACTATTATATGCGGAAGATATCGCGAATTCTTTGCGTGCCAACCGCGGCGCGCCACCTGTCGGCAAGCGCTGGGCTCATAGCTTCATCAAGCGACAACCAGAGCTAAAGACACATAAATTTCGCAGATATGACTATCAGAGAGCTAAATGCGAAGATCCGACTATTATTCGTGGCTGGTTTCGGCTTGTAGAGAATACAATCGCGAAATACGGTATCCGATTAGATGATATCTGGAACTTTGATGAGACCGGCTTTATGATGGGCGTGATTGAGCCCGGAATAGTCATCACAGGCTCCCACAGGCAAGGAAGACCAAAGCAAGTACAGCCTGGAAACTGCGAATGGATTACTGTAATCGAGGGGATTAATGCGGAAGGTCAATCGATCCCACCGTTCATCATTGGTGCAGGCAAGGATCACCTTGCAAATTGGTACCAAGAATGCGACCTCCCCGGCGATTGGGTTATTGCATTGAGCGAAAATGGATGGACTAATAATAATCTAGGTCTCGAGTGGCTAAAGCACTTTGATCGGGCTACAGCTAAGCGAACGAACAGTCGCTATCGCCTCTTGATCCTTGATGGTCACGAAAGTCACCACTCCGTCGAATTCGAGGAATATTGCAAAGAGAACAAGATTATCACGCTCTGTATGCCTGCTCATGCCTCTCATCTACTTCAGCCTCTTGACGTAGGGTGCTTTGGGCCGCTGAAAAAGGCATATGGTCGACAAATAGAGCATCTGATTAGATGCTCTATAACCTACATTTCCAAGACTGAGTTCTTTCCTACCTTTCACGCCGCCCACCAAGCTGCTATTACAGAAATTAATATAAAGGGAGGTTTCCGAGGAGCTGGGCTTGCTCCCTTTGACCCAGAAAATGTTATCTCGAAGCTTGATGTGCAGCTACGGACTCCGACGCCTCCCGTAGAGGTCACGATACCATCGACCCCTTGGACTGCAAGGACCCCAAAGACAGTGCTAGAGGCCCAATCGCATTCCAAGTATCTGCAAGGAAGGATCAGAAATCATAAGAGCAGCTCCCCTGAGTCAATAATTGAAGCCGTAAAGCATTTTGAGAAGGCAACAACTGTTCTTATGGATAAGATGGTCTTACTATATGATAGGAATCAACAACTTGAACAACAAAATAAGACAGTAGGGCGACGCCGGAGGGGAAAAAGGACTAAGGTACAGAAAGAAGGGCCTTTAACTATAGGGGAAACATCACAAGCAATTGATCAGATAGATATTGATGCGCAGGTAACAGCTGAATCCTCAAGAGGTGGTCGCGGAAGGTCACAAGGATCAAAGCCTCGGCAATGTAGTATTTGCGGAAAGACCGGGCATACTGCAAGAACCTGTCAGGAGGCAATTGAGGTCAGTAGGGAATAGGATTGTAATTAATTTTAATTGATCAGATAGGTTGTGGTGTTTTTATTACTCTTTTTGAGTCTTTAGGTGTAGATTGGTGGAGCACTCGCTTGTCTGGAGCACTCGCTTATCATGCACGTTACCCAGTCATGTACCTTGGTCGACTCTACTATTTCCACTAATCATATGTGGCTCGAGCTGCTTGCCCTCACAGCTTGCTCCGACGCTATGAGCCCAATATCTCTACTAGATATTTAAAGTCACAAACATCTACACTGTCCTCTCCGTAAACAGCGACTGTCAACTGTCAAGCCATTAATAAAAAATCTTAGGAGAATAAGCTTTAATCATACTTCAGTCTACTGTTGGAGATTACGTGTATTCGGTTCATTGATGTGAATTGGTATATTCATGTTGTGTTCTGTTGAAATCTACCCTTTAGAGGTTTTACCATTTCGGCTGTAATCTTAAAGTATCCCTGCTTGCACGTGAGGCCCCAGCACCTGTTCAAGATCTACCAAGGGATGTGAAATTTCTTTTCCTACACTTAGAGTTCACCCAAATCTACCAATCAGAGCCTGATTAATGTACTCAGTTCCCCGCCCGTAGCGCGATGGCCAACGAAAGCTAATGAAAAGCACACGTAAAGTGGAGACTGTAGCGTTGCCTGGAATACAGGATGCTCAACAAACAAGTATTCACCTACAAAATGATGCATAACGTGTTGTATACAGGGTCAGCGAGCCAAAAAGAAAGAAAAAGAGAAGGGGCGAAAAAAAGGCTGAGCATTCGAGAGAGATATGATCTGGCGCAGTTACGGCCCCTCTGCCTTGGGCAAAATCTGGGCGTTATTTCTGTTGACCCTTTTGAGGTGTGACAGCCAACAGCAACGTTGTCATGTGACTTATGACCATTGATTGTTGGTCAATTTTGACGCGTCTCGAGCTTTTTAATTGAACATCCTACGATAACAATCGACATCCCTCTTCATTCCTAATCACGCGCTACGTTGATCTTACGTAAAAACAAGACTGTATTTTACTGTGCTAACACACCGCCACAGCGCGACCGTAGAGCCGTAGCTGGACGGCTAGCTATCACCTCAAACGCTTCTTGCACTCCCAAGACTCAACCGTTACACTTATTGATCTACGTCCTCGAACGCTCCACGAAATGGCACCTACAGAATTTCTGCAACAATTTGAGAAGATCGAAGAGGTAGTTGCTCGATATGCTTTCAAGCTATCAAGCGTCAGATCTCCGGCTGAAATTTATAAAGAGAAGACGGACGAAATCCGGGGCCGCATCGCTCAATTATGGACAAGCTTGGAACTAGCCCCAGCGCCAGAAAAACTAAGTCTCCAAGACAGTATCGTGAAGTTAGGGGGGCAATTAAAAGAGCTGGAAATAAAATACGAGGCTGGCGTGCAGGACGAGGAGAAGGCGTACAACCGGGCATTACAAGAATTTGCAGACGCGCTCCGCTATGAACTCTTGGAAATTATTGGGCCTACGAAAATAGAGTCGTTTCTACGGAGCATCTCGAGCGAGAATTCTGACCGGCAAGACTCAAACAATGCAGTCGTTACTTGTCAGCCACACGATGCAACTCCCCAAGCGATCGGCGCCAAAGAGGCGTGCGTACCTAAAGGAATGCCCGAAAACAGGCACACAAGTCCGACGACCACTCCCGTCAGCGTAAGCGCCCAATCCATCACCCATATTCATGCTTGCCTACTGACTGTCATAGTACAAACGAAGGAGAACATCGCCAGAATCCATGGGAAGGAAACGACGTCAGGTTGAGAAAGATGACCCTCGTACCAAACTCAGCAATTCTCTTGTCTCTTGTCCAGCTGTGAGGTCTTTGCGAAGACGAACACGGCATAGCCACAGGCGACAAGGCGACAAGAGATCTACCACGGACGAAGACTTTGAGGGCATCACAAACCCGGATGCCGGCAGCATCTATCTCGCATTTTGGGAAAAGTCCAAGGACTGGTTCGCTGTACTCCTACTTCCGATGCAAGATCTCGAAAGCGTCGGCATTTCAGGTTCGATAGAAAGTCTTGGCTTAGCAGAGGTTCTCCCTAGGTGCTACTGCGATAAGCAACATGGCTTTTCCTGGGCGGAGGGATTTAACGACGGCGAGCCTCTGGTCATGGAGCGAGAGTTCCCCGTAATGTACTTTGATGGCCAAGACTTTCCCGCCAAGAGCGCCGTCGGCTGGGTCTCTGCAAGAGATTTGAGGCAGTTCGATGCGAACAACAAGAACTCACTTGTTCCTCACATACGGTCGGTTCGCAAGTTTCTTAAGACTCGGGCAGAAAAACGTTCGCCAGAACGAGAAGTAGACAGGTCAAAGTCTGAGGCGCCTGATGCGACAGAACAGTCATCAATAGAGGCCAACGGCTACCCGTCCACGCCTCTGAAAGGTAAATTGGTAATATACTCCCTTGATGAACTGGATCGCTTACTATGTACAGTTCCTCTTCAACATCGCAGTTCTCAGATGGCGGCTCCTGACCAGGGCCAAGCAGACCTGCGTATTTGGATATGATATATCGATATCAACTGTGCTATCTGGATATATCGATATCGATATAACTCTCTGCCTCTTAAATTGATATCGAGATTGATATCCACCTAAATACCGCTCTCTGATTGGCTGAAAAGATCTTGTCAATCGATTAGATGATGCAAAGGCTTCTGTCGCATATCACCACTAGGTTCGTGCGACTGCATATGAAACACGGGGCGTACCTTGGGGTCGCGTATCCGCTTTCACATCTGGCCTGTCGCATAATCCTAACATGAGCTCAAATAGTTGTTCCCAAACACATGGCTGTTCGATTTCTTTTGTTCTTTAGATAACTCTCATCAATTGACGGGTGCCATCAATGATCCCTGTGGAGCCAGTTGTCTGACAACTTCTCTCAATTTCAACATCAGCACCACCATCTCAGTACTCGTTCAAACGGCCCTAGGTATTCTAGCATAATTAGCTTATCCAGGTGATTTATCGACCATGGCATCATCTCAGACCACCGCCGCCTCTACGCCCTCGATTTCGGACCAGCCCATTACTGGGACGTCTCTGGACTTTTCCCTCTTCTTCAAAGCAACATATCCTGATGAGGACACCCAGAACACCACCGGCGGGTCACGTAAGCGCAAATCCAGGGGTATGGTGATGTATCGATGTCTCCATTGCCCTGCCGATAAGCCCTAGGCGAATCGGAAGCGGGACAACGCATGGCATCACGCCCCGCGGTGCCATGCCGATATTATCTCTTCCCTCGATCGCACGCTCATTGGGGGCAGTTCTGATGTTCTAGATGATGAAAGGGAAGCCACACGCCCTCGGATTGATGCTTTCTTTCCCTCTCGTTACTCGGATGTCTCTCTCCGCCGTATGTTCGACCGCGATCGGTATTTAGATGCGATAATCAGCCTAATCACACGCCGCCGGCTTGCCTTCTCAGCAATTAACTGGGATGAGATGCAAGAGATTATGCTAGCAGCTAATCCTGCTATAGAGGACCTTTTAGTGACCAACCGAAGTGCTCTAATGCGACTGATTGATGCCACATATGAGTTATATTCTTCTCAGCTCATGGCAACTCTTCAAGCTTCCATCTCAAAGGTCCATATCCTCTCTGATCTCTGGACATCGCCACATCGCCATGGGATACTCGCCATCTCTGCGCGATGGGTTGATCAGGATCATCGGCCACAAAGGGCACTGCTAGCGATGCCGGAATGTCGTTATAGCCATAGTGGTGAAACCCAGGCATCTCTAATTATCGATACACTGGCAAAGTACGGCATTGCTTCTAAAGTGGGCTACCATGTAGGGGATAATGCCACTTCAAATGATACCTGCTTGTCTTATCTCTCACGGCGGTTACGAGAAGACTATGGGGTACGATAGCCCTTCCCTTATCTCTGGATTAGGATTAATTGGTTGCTAGTTGACGTTTGATCCCTCTAAGCGCCGTATCCGCTGCGTCGCCCACATTATTAACCTATCCCTCCAAGCATTTCTTCTCGCGTCTTCGAAAGAGGCACTAATCGCCGCTCTTGATGCCACCGATGATACCTCAAACGATCAGTTGTTTGCACAGTTCTACGACACCTTGCACGACGCCGGACAGACAACAAGAACAGATGAAGCCCATCAGAGAAGAAGAGCTTTGCGAAGAGGCAATCGTATACTTGAGAACTTCACTGGATGGCAGCATATCGTGCCCCTACGGAAAGTACACAACATCGCTGTCTGGATACGTAAATCTACGCTTCATACGGCTATATGGGACGATGAAATAAAGCTCCGACTAGGTATAGATAATGCCACACGCTGGATTTCATGGTATCGATTGTTGGATAATTTTCTGCGTTACCAATCCCGTGTAAAACAGTTCCTAATTGAACATGATAGAGAGCTTCAAGACGATATCCTGCTAGCTTCAGAGTGGGAGTTTATTGAACGGACGCATCGTTTCCTACAGCCGTTTGCCTCAACTACGTTGTTGGCCGAAGGGGCGCGATCTACACTCTCCCAATCACTCTCGATAATGGATGTTTTATTGCGACAGTACGAGAAGTATAAGGTCGGTGGCGATGTTTTTTCTTTTATCTAATTGATCGGCTAACTAATTGTCTTATTTAGGAGCTTTATAGTTCAAAGGAAAACCATGATCCCCACATGGTACACTGCATCGATATGGGCTGGTTTGTACTTAATAAGTACTACACCTTATCAGACCAGACACCTGTATATGCCGCCGCACTCCTTCTCGATCCCTCGAAACGAAGAAAATACATTGAGCGGAATTGGCAAGAATCCTGGCACGCGCCTGCTATTGCTGCTGCCCAGCAAAATTTGGCTAGATGAATATAATGCCGCGCCAATCCCAGAATACTTGCGGGTGCCTCTAGATGTGTCCTCTTCCTCTGGGAGGCAGCACAACGAGCTGGATGAGTTGTTGAGCGATATTGCTGTTACTGGTCCTATCTTAGACGACGCCGATGACTTCGAAATCTTTATTGATGCACCACCGACCCGAATAACTGGCTCTCCTCTCCAGTGGTGGCTACATCGAGATCAAAGGAAAGCATATCCGCGGTTATCCCGCATGGCAATTGATATCCTCTCAATCCCTCCTGAATCATCTGATGTTGAGTCTAACTTCTCATCGGCGCGGCGTACGCTATCATGGGATAGAGAGAGCATGACCTGCGAGAACCTGGCGAAGGTTGAGTGTGTGGGCAACTGGATGCGCGAGGGTATCATTGTACCCAAGTCTCACGGTGGCAGGGGCGTTATTTCCAGCGTTGCTGTTGAATTTAGCGTTGAAACAGAGGCAGAGGACTTTCTAGATTAGGGTACTTTCTTGTTCTTTCTTCTAGCCTACAAGAATTATATGTGGTTTATCTGGATATCAACCTTGCTAAAGTGGCTATGTGGCTGTATGGATATCTACCTGGATATCGATATAAGGGCCAGAATTTCGGTGGATATCGATATACGCAGGTCTGAGTTATTGCAAGCCTCTTAGATAAGAGGAAAAGTAGGGGCAGGCGAAGCTGGATTGGAAACCATGGCTGGTTCCTAGCAGAGTTGAGGAAAGATAATACGTCCAGTGGGGATATCTGGTGTTGCCGGCTCTGCGATGATAAGAATGCACCGCGATTTTTTAATGCTCAGTCGACATCATCGGCATCAGCTCATCTTTTCAAGTTCGTGGTACTTCTCATTTCCGGGCTATCACTAACGGTTCTTAGAGCTCATGGGATCACCGAGACCTTTGAAGCGGGTTCATCTGGTGACTCTTCAGTTATCGATCTCCAGAGAAATGCATCCAAGAAACGGCCCGCCTCTTCTTCCTTCCTTCTTCCTCGAGCAAAGATGGCACGGATTAGAGAGCTCTCTGTTGGTTATATCGTTGATTCTAATCTCCCCTTTACTACCTTTGAGAGTACCTATCTGCAGGAGCTGTTCCGTCAGCTGGACTCTGATCTTTATGCTCAGGTGCCCTGGGGTCGAACTGCAACTAAGAAAGATCTAGAGGACATACTCGTTTCAAAGAAAGCGGCTATCAAGGAGGAACTCAATAATACTGTTACCCAGATACATCGACCTCTGGACCTCTCCCAACAGATTAGCTTTTATTTCCATTTTTGGTCACTTTATCGATCGGAGACACTTACATCAAAGCCGGCTGCTGGCTTTCAAGAGGCAGATCGGATCTCACGCCGGCGAGAACATCGCTTACACCATAAGGAACGTGGTCCGTGATTGGGGTATCGATGGTAAGCTCGGGGTCTCGATCTGTGATAATGCGGCCAGTAATGATGTTTGCTTGCGAAACCTCTACACAACTCTCGATGCCTCGATAACTCGAGCGGACACGGAGGCACGAAGGATGCGATGTTTCGGTCATATTCTAAACCTTGTTGCTCAAGCCTTCCTCTACGGCGATGATGCAGCTTCTTTCGAATTTCAGTCTGAGGCTTATGACATGTTAGAGCGGGTTGAAGAAGACCTCGAACACTGGCGAGCCAAGGGTCCGGTTGGGAAGCTTCACAATATCGTCAAGTTCATCCGAGCCTCTCCGCAACGCACCGAAGCTTTCAAAGCACATGCAAGGGAGCAGGAGGAGGTAGACACATATAAGCTTGCAGAAGAATCAACTGCCGAGCTCGAAGTCATACAGAACAACGCTACGAGATGGAACTCGACTTACATGATGATTGAGCGTGCCTTAGTCAAGCAGTCTGAGCTCAACAGCTTCATTCAGGAGTTAGGGCTAGAAGCAGACGCCTCAAAAAGGGTTCCCACGGCTGATGTTCTGACGTCTGATGACTGGAAGGTCCTCAGGGAAGTTAGTCATATCTTGGAGCCGGTCTACAATATGACGATGAGAACACAGGGATGGGGTACAAGCGGGGGTCACGGCCGGCTCTGGGAAGTCATGACAGGAATGGAGTTTGTCCTAGAACATCTCGAAGACTGGAGGGTTCTCTATGAGGATCAAACTGCTGATCCGGCTGCGGAAGAAAGGTATACAACCCAGGGGGAGGAAGCTGGACCGGCCATGGGTGTGACACCAACACTTTCGCGGCAACCGACAGTCGGACAAATCCGGGAGCGACCCTCACGGCAGTCACGATTACCATCACGACTTCAAGGATACGAAATTACACCATTGCGCCGCCGTCGCGAAACGACTCTTCCAGCTCGCCCACCCGCCAACTCACAGTTTAATGAAGATGCGCTTCCTGTAAAGCGTGTCTTGCCTTAATTTTATTGTATTTTCTGTTCCAAGGCTTTTTCTAGATAAGTCATGTCATAAATAAGCTTGCCTGACGATAGAGGCTCGCCGAGCATGTATCATTGGATGAGGCTTTATCGCAGACATCCGCGCCAGTCCTATCTCGTATCCCATACTCGCCCAAGATATCATATATTGTCGCTGCTTGGTTGTCTCCGGAATGAGGTCCCCATACACGGCGTAGAGCAAGGAGTCGCGATTGGACTTGATAGGAGGCGTCGAGATAGTGGGCGTGGAGGCCAAGGAAAGCATACTGGTTTGGAAGTCCATAGGTCAAACCTAAAGCTAATCCTTGTGACCGCCTTCTGCAATTGACTTGATATTACTCCCTTCTTTACCTCGAATAATTTCCGCATAGTATCACGCACTGACTGCCGACTCCACGGTACCTCTTTTGCTAATAATGCATCATGTAAATCGAGCATTCGGCGCAAGTACGGATTCGATGGCGCCGTGAATGGAAGATTGGCAGTAACGATCCAGCCGACCGTCAACTCTTTCGCTTTATTGACATTCGATCTTGCAGTAGGAGACTCCAAGCAACGCCGCTTCGAGGCTAGGTGAATGTCAGCGCGAGACGAATACGAATCTTTATCTGCATTGTTATCCGCCTCGGTGATCATATGAGACCTACATCCCGTAAGACAATGGAGAAGGGATAAAGATCAGGCTCGTATAGATACCATTTACCTTCGGAGGTGCTCAATTGGCGATGTTGTATTTGTGGCGACGAATAATGAGCTTTTGCCTCGTTTATCACATTTCGAGCATACCGGTACCCAGTAGGTCTGCAACGTCCGTAAATCAGGACTGACTTCTGTAAGAAAGAAGCCATGGGCTTGGATCTAACTCCTTCGACCTTTGCGATTCTTATTGGCAATTTATTCTTCTGGTATATATTTCTTGCAGCCGATCTGGACAGTTGGGAGGTCGGCGAGGGTCGTTCTTCCAGCTTCAGTCTTGATGGACGCAGCGTCAAGCTGCCGCTTGAGTGATTTGCGCTGGCCACTAATTCCCAGAAGCGATTCTAACGACTGTTGTTGTGCTGCCATAGCGGGTTACCGGCGAATCGCGGATTACAGATGCTTCTCGTCAGGGAGCGACGTTAATTCTGAACTAGGTGTTTCCACCACGCGAGCGAACGCAAAACACGTACTTGGGTAGGGCCTAGAGATCGGCCGACCCCGTACTATTCATCAAGTCACCAGTGACCGTGCCTATAGCACGGGGGGTACGGTGATAGGGAAAAGGGTCGGCTGACTGGGGAATAAAAATACATATATTTCCATAGCAATTAGTATGAGATAGAAGGTATCTCTGTGTCCAAATTTCTCCGTGAATATCACATGGTTTTTTAAAATCTAGATATTTTCTTTTATTAAGCTATCTCTTATTAAATAAGGTATCTTTCTTTTCCTCAGTCAACCGACCCTTTGCCTGGTCAGGCTACCCCCGGTGCCTGACCCTCTGGCACCATGGGTGGATAGGGTAAGGCAAAGGGGGGCCGGTCTCTAGGCCCTACCCAAGTAGTCCACTTTGAAGGAACAACTTCACCTATTCTAGGGTCGGCAATAGAGGCTGCGTGAACCGGCCTCAAGTACTGGGCTTTATAATTTTCTTCGGATTCCGACAGCCCGGGGACACTGAGATTGCCGGCGTGATCGTTTTCATTCCGCTCGTGAATCAAGGAGTGTATAAAAGGTTCGTCGGAGTTTGGAAGTATAAGGGCTTCAGGGGTGATTAAAGAAACTGATAGCGACACCTGGTTTCGGGTCCAGGTGAACTTGAAGAAGGAGATCGGCTGTGCTGAGTTGACGCGCGATAGCCTCGGCCTCAGCACCGGCTCGAATGCGACGGACAATCTCGTGGACTTCGGCCTCTGGCCGAGTCTGTATAGCACGATAGACAACGGCAGCAGGATGCGACACTTCAAGCGCTTCTAACCTCTCCCTAAAATTACCCTCAGATGTTTGCCGGTAAACACAATCGATGTGCTTTGCTCGACACTGAGAACATGTCGGCCGAGCACCGTTGCACTATGCAAACCATTCAACCCACGTTTATATGAACCTCCAAGAGAAGGGCTACTTCCTGAGGGCTAAGAGACAGAGTTTGGTAGTGGCATACCTTGCTTTTCCGTCGTCGACAGGACTCGCAAGCTAAAGATGTAGAAACTCTTCTTCGTGCTAAGGAAGCTGTTCGATGCCCGGCATGGGTCACTGCCGGATGAGAGCGCGGAGCTGGGAGCAAAGGTCGGAGATCAGTCCCCTGACTTGATTCCTGTGTTGACAAGGTCGAGGAATCTGAGAAATTGGAAGTTCTGTTTGCCATCATATTTGACGTTAGTGACGGGTTGCGGCATTGAAATATATGCAAGGCTACGGCCTCCAGCTATTCAACGGCTGGGCCCCAAAACATCGAAAGCGTGGGAGAATCAGAGAGAGGCTAGATAGGTGTCGCACTAAGCGTGCTTAAAGGTAGAGTGAATATGATGAGCAGCAGCAAAATGTGTTGATTGATGTCTTAAGTTGTCTCTTGTGCGGGGTATTCCATCCCGCAGAGTTACTTAAAGCATACAGCTAGATTACTAATGCCTACCCTGCGACACACCCCCTCAGATTTCACTCTGTATCAGATGAGATCTGTATATCATCTTGATCAATATCCTCTCCTGAAACGTATTCTGGATCAATCCGCGATGAGATATCAACCAGACCTAATTGTTTCACGAAATGAAAATGCTTTTCTGCTGAAAGGGGTTTTGTGAAGCCATCTGCAGGCATGTCTGTTGTAGAAACCCATTGAACTGTAATTTTGCCGTCTTTATGGATCTGTCTTAGCCAAAAGTTGTGGATATCGATATGTTTTAACTTTGATGTTAGTTGTGGTCGCTCTTTCTGGACCAGTCCTACTGTTTGTTGATTGTCACAGAGGATGCGTGGTTGGTGTTGTGGATCGAACTGTATCTGTTCGAACAGTCGGTATAGAGCTATAGTCTCTCTCGCTGTGTGAGACAGCGATAACAGTTCCGCTTCAGTCGTTGACGTGGTTACAGTCTTCTGCTTCGAAGACTGCCACATGATCGCCCCGCTAAACAACTTCATGAGATAGCCCTGGGTGGATTTTCGAGTCTCTGGATCATCCGCGAACGATGCGTCGCTTGACTGCTGTAGTACTTCATCATCGCCTGGCTCTACCTCTGTAGCATTATCTACAGAGCCTGAGAACTCGATGGCATAGTACTGTGTGGTCTGGAGATATGAGAGAACTCGGTTTGCATACCGCAGGTGTTCAGGTGAAGGGTTCATTGTGTGCTGGCTTAACTGGCTAGCTGCATAAGAGATATCTGGTCTTGATACTACTGCTGCGTACAGAATCGATCCTACCTTTTCTTGCATCTCTGTGATCTGTTGTATAGTGGCTTGTCCTTCGAAAGATTGGGGACGATAGGATGAAGTGAGAGGCGTTGCCGTTCTCATTGACTGATCGATCCCGAACTTGACACCGAGTTTGTTGATATATCCATCTTGGCAGATCCAAAGCTTCTTAGCATTGAGGTCTCGGAGGATTCTGATGTTGAGGAAGGAGATTGCTTCGCCCAAATCTTTGATCTCGTATTTGCTGTGTACTGCTGCTTTGAAATTGTTGACTTGTTGAAGGCATTCAGGTTGCGCGATGATGAGAAGATCATCTACGTATAGAAAGAGAATGAGTTGAGTCTCATTATTAATGAGGATACAGGGTTCATCTGGGCAATGTTGAAATCCCAGATCTTTAAGAAACGATGCAAGCTCATTGAACCAGAGCTTTGGTGACTTACGCAGACCGTAGAGCGCTTTGAGCAGTCTCCAGACCTTTCCTGATTGACCATATCCCGGTGGGCATGTGGTGTAGATCTCCTCGTCCATTTCAGCGTTAACGAAGGCGTTCTTGAAGTCAACTTGGTGACATATCAGCCCAAACGCACATATGAGAGCCATCAGAATCCGGAAGCTTCGATAAGCACCGGTTGCTGCGTAGATGTCTTCACCAGAGTGGTGTTGGAGATCACCTCTGACACAGATGCGAGCTTTGTGACGAATGAGGTAACCTGCATCGTCCAGTTTGTAGGTAAAGACCCATTTGAGTGGTAGAACTTGTTTGCCTTCAGGGTAATCGACTAGCTCGAATGTCCCTTTCTCCTTGAGTGACTTGATCTCGGCGTCTGAGGCTCGTTTGAAGCCTTGTCTCTCAGGATGCCATTTCAATTGATGCCAAAAGTCAGGAGGTGGAGGCAAGTCCTTTCGTTGGGTTCGTATTGAACGTGCTGATGCGAAAGCGTGGGCGAGTTGCTGTCCCAGCTTAGCGCGTTCCAATCGTAGAGCATGAGCGTGTCTTCGCGCTTGCTTATGGATTTGTTGCCGAGTAAGGCGTGGTTTGAATGTTTCGATTGCATCTTGTCCTTTCTGTGACAATTTGATAATCCTTCCAGAAGTTGTTCTGAGATTCTGGAGCACTGAAGCGTCCGTTATCTTTTTCTTTCTGGGTGATCCTAGTTGTATTGTTGTCTGAGGACGTGGTGATGCTTGGTGGAAAATTACTGGACTCGTGGGCCGCGGCAATGTTGGCGGTTCATCTACGGGTGGTGCAACCTGTATCTCTCCTGCTATTGATCGTTCAGGTGAGATTTGTGGTGTAAGAAGCAATCCTGGTCGGGATAGTTCTGCTTCCGGTTGTATCGAAACAGGAACCGAAGTTGCTGTATTCTCCATGATAGACAATGGCTCGATATCCTCTTCTTCGAGATCAACTTCATTGATCGTGATCGCGAGAGTCTGTCCCGATTCGGGAAGAGTTGTGGCAAGCTGTGGATCGTACATGACTTTCTCATCAACTTGAACATCCCGAGATACAATTACACGATCAAGGTGTGGAACCCAAACTTTATAGATATTGGTTGCGTCCAACCCGACAAGCCATCCCATGACTGCATTTTCTTGTAACTTCGCTTTGGCTGGTCGGGCCTTCTTGTTCTTGATTAAGACGTAGGCAAGCGAACCAATGATTTTGAGATTAGAGAGGTTGGGCTTTCGGCCATGAACCATTTCAAATGGAGTTTGCCATTGTTTTCGTTGAACTGGGATGCGATTGAGGAGGCGAGTAGCATGAGCAACGATGTAGGGCCAGAGTTTCTGAGGTAGATTTCCCTGTATTCGAAGCTTGCGAGCGATAGCTATGATCACCCCCCCAGAACGTTCGGCAAGACCGTTCTGATCTGGCGTATCTGGTGGAGATGAGTTGAATGTAATTCCATTCATTGCAATGAAATACTTCCATCTCTTTCCCAGACCCTTTTCGCCATCCGATTGGATGTATCGCGTAGTGAAACCCCAGTTGTCATTTGTAATGGCTAGAAACTCTTGTGTTATAGAAAGAAGTTCATCTTGATTCTTGTTTGGGAGGTTAAAGGTGATATGGTAAGCTGAGTAGTCGCAATAGAAATGAGCGACCCAGGAGTCAGCGTTGAATGCTTCCTCCATGTCGATAAGATCAAGGTGTATCTTCTCGAAGGGGTAAGATCCTCTCCACGGTGGTATGCGGGAGATTTGTTGATACGCTTGTCCGAGTTGACATTCAGGACAGAGTTCCGACTTTCGTTCGAAGTTGCGAGTCCCGAGTGCGACTCCCTCGACTGCTTGAGGCATGTGTTCAAGAGCCTCCTTTCGAATATGGCCTAGCCTTGCATGCCAGGTATCCATAGAAGCTGTCGCAACTTGAGGCGTTCTCGATTTAGTAGCCATTGCAAAGGATTGCGCTGCCTCTTTATGAGATTGAGCCCTGAATATAATGTCCTTGATGTGGGATTCGGCGACTCGAAAAGCACCATGTTTAGTTACTTTAAAGGCATTTGATCCATCTGAATATTCCATCCAACAAGTCCTCGTATTGAAATAAAGTCCTTGTTGTTCGAGAGAGTGCGTATTGATGAGGTTCCAATGGAATCCAGGGACATAAGCAACGTTCTCGAGTTGAATTAGACCTGCGCCTGTTGGAGTGTCGACATGGACCGTGACATTTCCTATGCCTGTGAGGTGCGTGCCTGAGTTGCCAAACTCTATGGTTTCATCATCGAGTGGTGTGTAATTAGTGAAGCGAGACAGGTCATTGCAGACATGTGTATCCGCACAATTGTCAAGTCGGAAACAATCACCGTACTCGTCTTTTGCGGTTGTGCCAAACGCAAACCTTGACGTAACAAATGCGGCTCTTGATTTGGATAGAAATTTATCTGTGCTTGAAGTCTCGTCCTCTGCTAGATGCTTGGGTTGATTCTTTGTAATATCTGACGGCCAGAACTTAGGCAAGTCAATATTGCTTCTCTTGAGGTTCCTTTCGATGTTTTCTTTAAGGCGTTTGCTTCCCTTGACTGTAGTGATGATTTTCGACTGTATTTGAACGATTGGTGTCCATCCCTCTGGCGCACCCGAAGGATTAAGATAATAACACTCAGTGTACTTGTGGGACATGCCGCAGACGCAATTTCGGAAACCCATGTTCGAGGATGGATGCCCCGTCCGCTGTCTTTTCTGTTGCGGCTGATCCTCTTCGTTCTGCGAATCTGAATCATTGCTATGCTTTCTTCCTTGAAGAGTGGCGTGGGCTGCTCGTCCTCTAATAGCTTTTTCCTTTGGTGGTGCCATTGTCCTGAACTGCTTAATACAGAATCCGATAGTAATCTTCTTCTCGGAGAGGGTTGGACTGAGTTTGCGGAAGGTCTTGAGTGCTCTATTTACTGTATTCTGAGCTTTCTGAACAATGGTGACATCGTCATCTTCACCGTTTTCTTCCTCTTCAGAATCAGTCAAACTTGCGACAGTGGCGGAACCGCTACTGGCATGGTCGGGATTAATCTCGTTGAGCGCAGTGAGAAACGCATTTGAGATCTTCTCCATGGTTTTTGCAGCCTCCTTGACGAGGTTTTTCTCGCTTTCAACCTGAGCTTCCTTGGACTTCATGTAGTTGTAGAACGGTGGGTTTACTTCGCGAGATGATTCAATGAATGCATCACAGATCTGCGACTCGCTGAGGTTCTCTATCTTGTAACGTTTAGCGTTGTTAACGAGAGCAGGCCAGCGGCTGAGCCATTTATCGAGACTGGTGTTGCTAAGGCCCTTCTTAAGCTTTTCAAACTCAGTCCTAACATTCTGCTTCTGGTCTTTCGCAGTGGGTTGGATGCTATCAGCCAGCGCAATAAGTTTGCCGCGGACATCATGGATTCCGAGGTAGTGCTGCTTGAACTCCTGACACACTGTGAGGTCAATGCGATCAGAGACCTTGTCGTATTTCTTCCTTTCGCTATTATAGATAGCCTGGAGGCTGTGATATTTCTGGATCGTGTCCTTGCTTGCTGAGTCCGATGGTTTGGTCGCAGTGAAGACTAAGTTTTCAATCCCTTCTGGATCACAGTAGCTCCAGACGTCATTGCGCACAGCAAGATCCTCAATAGAGTTGATCCAGTTGGTCCAGTCCTCGCGGGAGTTAAGCAAGGTGAGATTGTGATCTTTGATCGACATTTTGTGACATTTAGTCAAGAAAAGGATAGCGTCCTTTTTGAATTGACTTCTGATTAATGTGTTAGCTTCTTGCTGATTAAAGAGATCATGATTGTTAGATTTTAGGAGTCTTCTCTGTTAAAATCTTTTGCGGGTTTCAAGTTGCTGTTTCATATCGCTTCATCTGATACATCCGACTATGAACCGGAAACCAGCATTGCGTCAGTCGGCTCAACTTCGTGCCGATTCCCCTGAGGAGATTTTCAATTTGAGAGAAAGCTCTCATTACGACGAAGTTGATAGCAGAAGACGCTGATGGCGATGGACTTGGCTTGCGGCAGAGAAGATGCTGATCATGATGGAGAGAGGCAATGAAAGAGTCTCCGGGCTCATAACTGTCGCACTAAGCGTGCTTAAAGGTAGAGTGAATATGATGAGCAGCAGCAAAATGTGTTGATTGATGTCTTAAGTTGTCTCTTGTGCGGGGTATTCCATCCCGCAGAGTTACTTAAAGCATACAGCTAGATTACTAATGCCTACCCTGCGACAATAGGAAAGACGGAGATGCTGATTCAGAGCGGGGGTAAACTTGCATGACGGGAGGTACAAGGATGTGGGCTCCCATTGGCTAACTGCTGACGGAGTTAGGGTCCGTGGTCTAATTCGTCGGACGTCTAGCAGTTATGCCCCACCTCGTTTGGCAACCGACCAACTCCTTTAGGTGGGAAATAAAAGGGCGCTAGCATGATATTGAGCAACTGACGAACTCCAGTTCACCCGCGACAAGTGGTACGATACATCTAAAAACTCGTAAATATGTAAAACCAGCCCCAGATTTTGGTTATAGATTTTGTTACTTAATAAAGTATAGTAAACGCGATGATAGCTGGTATTTGACTGGAGACTCTGCTTTTGATGTTCTTTAGTTGACAGGGATGGCCTGCACAAAATCCCCAATCAGAGCTTCACATGAACTGCTGTAGAGAAGCATACCGGCGTAGGTTAGTTATAATATATCCAGAAGTGAATAATTTAATCGCAGAAAGCCAGGATGTTATCTATTTAGATGCTCAGATATATACAGGTATTTTCATATTAATTATAGCATGTAAATTGACCGCATTGCAGTATAAACCTGGATTTACGTGTTTCGTCAGCCCGTCTCCAGCAGGAGGGGGAGCTGTATGTATTCGAGGTCCTCGAATGGACCATTACCTCGAGTATCCTTGATAAGGATCTTGTCGAAGCCCCTCGGCTTGATTGTTGAGCTCTCTTCCTCTGCTGTTGGTCGACAGCGCTGCGGCGTGAGCGCATATTGACGTCACTTCCTGCAACACCGCCCCGCTCCATTACGCTGAGAGGCTGTCGGTGTTGATGTGGGGTATCATATTCGCCAATCACCAATCACGCAAATAAAGATGGCGAATCCCTGCTCGTTATTACAGTATTGAGTTGATTCACTTCTATAAAATTGTTGCATTTTTACCTAGTCCCCTACTGCTCTCAATGGTGTTACGCACTCTCAAATGTCCTCCTCCCCTCCACTACAATCTCTCGCCAACAACGGAATACTTTCGAGTGTCCCCGGATTTCGTAGACTTGTACCACTTCCAGTTTCGACTTCTGAGAGCACCAGCTCTGGCTCCGACCAGGGACCATCTCTACTATCCCATCTCCGTCCTCGAGCCAACCTGACAAAGATCGCCTGTGAATCGTGTCGGAAACGAAAGGTCAAGGCACGTGCAGAGTTTCACATTTTCATGTTTCTTCTAGATAGAAATCTGACAAGTTCGGCCCCGCTAACTCGCCATCTCTCCCACGCAGTGCTGTGGCGAACGTCCGAAATGCAGGGGTTGCATCAACAGGGGTGTCCAATGCCATTACCAGGCTGCAAGCTGGGACCTAAAGCGGAAGTACGATGAGATACGAGAAAAATCCAATATCTATGAACAACTCTGCTACCTCTTGACGTATCTGCCGGAGCGAGAGGTCCAGGGCATCCTCCGCAGACTTCGCGAGGGCGCCGATGTTGCCACAACCATGCGGCAGGTGAAAGACGGCGACCTTCCGCTACAACCAGCATGGGCACCAGGGACACGCCTTCATTATGAGTTTCCTTATTCCACTTCCATGCCTGCTGCTCTATTATCACCGGACAACCCGTATCTCGGCTCCACAGTATTCGAAATTACGTCTCACGCTCTGCCGCAGTCAGCAGAGCAAACGGAGGCTTGGGCAAGCCAGCCTGAGACCAT
This sequence comes from Fusarium oxysporum f. sp. lycopersici 4287, assembly GCF_000149955.1. Classification (NCBI taxonomy): domain Eukaryota; kingdom Fungi; phylum Ascomycota; class Sordariomycetes; order Hypocreales; family Nectriaceae; genus Fusarium; species Fusarium oxysporum. Next base: position 2,270,031 of record NC_030991.1, read on the forward strand.
CTACATGACGCCGTATAACATAGCAGAACTGATGGACCCTTACATACCGAACATCCAAATTTCCAGGTGGACATCAGTTGAGACAGACGATGAGTTGCTGCGAGCACTCTTGCGAGCATACTTTCTCTATGACTATGCAAATTACACTTGTTTTCAGAAAGACATCTTCCTCCAGGCCATGAGAGACAGCGATACTCGATTTTGTTCTCCCTTACTTGTCAACGCTGTCCTAGCTGAGGCATGCGTAGGTCACAAGAACGCAATAACACGTAGATTTGCTAATCCGTTACTCAGCATAGTTATCGTAAAGCCACTCACCGTGCCCAGTACTGGAGACCAGAAACTCTGGGCTACAGGTTCCTCGCAGAGGCGAAACGACTCTGGGCGCTAGAGAGCGGTAAGTGCAAGCTCACTACTCTACACGCCGCAATGGTGTTGCATGTCATCTATACCATGAATGGGATGGATCAGGTCGGCATATCTTATCTGCTTCAGTCGGTTCAATTGGCGCAGAGCCTGAAGCTTTTTGCACCGGAGCAAACGGAAGGGAGAACGAAGACTGCCCGTGTATTTACTGCTTGGGCCCTGTATCGCTGGCAATCGTGGGTCTTCTTACTCTATGTTCTACACAATCTGGGAAAGGCTGATGAATAGGCGATAGATTGCAGGCCTTCCACAATATGAGGGCTTCCCTGATCAGAGGACCTCCAGCGACGCCTATGCCAGACCTAGACGAGGAACCGTCGTGGTATGGGGAACTCTGGTTAAGATACCCGCCCAGTTCGACACTGGTACCAATGCACTTTGGATATGTCTATCGAGCTCAAACGGAACTACGCCGTATTTCAAATGGCATTACCTGTATTATGTTTACGGGCCAAAAAACAGCTCGGAGTTTGCCATCAAGCGAACTTGATCGTTTACAAAAGGTACTCGACGACTGGTACATTGCTCTCCCAGAACCCATCAAGTCGCACAAGGCAGTGCTACCGTGCCAGCTCATAATGCAGTAAGTTCCAAAACAGCAATAAGACTATATTGCGCGGGCCTCGAGGTTGACATATAGGCAGCATGGAGTACTGCGTTCTGCTCTTTAAAGTCGCTCAAATGGTGCAAGAAGGGATGAAGCCGCCACGCCTATCGACAGGTGTTAAAGCACTTAATAATAACACTCAACATTCTAAAGCTGTTGCATACGCTTTAAGATGCCTCGAAACTGTACTTCGTCTCTACTACCTACGCCACAGCTTCGAGCACGGCGACACATACCTGACCTATTTCCTCTCCATCCTAGCAAATACGACCATCGAGAACATGAATAGGGACTCAGTATCCCCAGATGATACGGAAACTCTTAAAATCCTACGTGCAACGCTTCTCCTCGCTGTTAAAGGCCTCTACGACCAAGGCCAGCACGTATACGTCTCGTCCGCCATGTGCCGGCTGATAAGGGACCGCATGACGAAGGAAGACATGGACGCGCTGAGGCGACACACGACGTGGAAGGACGATCAACCGCTGGTCCCACAATATGTTAGATCGACGTTTCCGGTGACAATTGTGATGCTGGAAGAGGATTGGCAGATGGAGACAGTGGAGAATCTGGCCAAGAAGTATGATCAGTTGGCACTCGAGGCGAATGAGGGTGAAAGTAGTATGGTCATCACGCCGGATGGGAAGTCTGAACAGACTGGATGAAAGCTATTGATCGACGGACTTGTCCTCCCAGTCAATAAACGCCCATCTGCGAGACAAACAGCAACAGGAAACGAGGATCGACATCAAAACCGGAGGGTAACCTCCGGCGTTCCAGCCACGTAGTCTTTATTAGATATCGCCCCTCTGGACCGGACCTCTCTTGAACAACACGATCTCGCCTCAGGGGGCAACACTACTTCACTCTGCGGAGCAAAATCAAATCAGGGTCACTTATGATATCTTTCTCGTCATGTGGAAAGCCTTAGCACGCCTGCAATCCCATCCAGGCTGCTTATGTCAAGTAAATACCGGCCACTGGTTCCTAATACTATACCAGAATCGAGTTTGACGGAGTATATCTCTTGCTCCCAGTCTCAGTCTTCGCTTTCAGGCCACATCAAGATCCCCCGAGCGGGAACTCGTACGGCCTGCGAATCGTATTGAAAGAAGAAGATGCGCGTAAGACCTCCCTGAATGCGGTTATTGATTTTATATAAGAATTATGTAGCTTAAGATAAGTGCAGTGCAAAGGCGGCAAGCCTATATAAGCGCTGTATTAAAACTACTATAGATTGCATCTACTGTACCGATAAGTAGGAAAAGAGCATACTAGCCCTGGAAGGGCGCAATAGCGAGTTGATGACCGAGTTAGAATAGCTATGTAATTTACCTATTGAGACGTCGTAACATAGACCTACGCTAGTACCATACACACCAACTAAAGTCCCCAATTGGACGCTCCATTTCTTTACGTACAGTAGGTGAAAGGGCGACTAGTGCTGCCTTGGAGCTTCTGGAGCTGGTTACCAATCAACCCAATCCAGTCCAATCCTTCGAGAAACCCAAATTTAGTCCAGCCAGTCCAATCCATATTGCCTCCAATCCAATTATATCACTGACTGAGAAGCAATAACCAAACTCATAATCATTGAACAAGGGGCCAGTGTAAAGACAAGGCAGGACCAGCTGCTAAAGTACTACTTAGTCGCCTCGGAAGTGACAGCAGATGCCTTCATGAATTCCTTGAACATACCGATTAATGAATCCATCTTATTATCCATCTTCGCAGTCATATCCTTCATATCCTTCAGCTGGCTTTCTAGGCTCTCGACCCTGTCCTCCAGCTTCCGGAGCATTCGAGTGATGCGCTCCTCCTTGAGCTCCTCCTTGAGCTCCTCCTTGGGTGTCCCCTCGGTGGCGAGAGTAAAGGTGGCCTCCTCAGCCTTGGCCTCCTCCTTGGGAGGAGGAGGCTTGAAGCTCTCAATGGTCTTCTTATAAGCCTCAGACTCGGTGACGGTGGTAGCGAGCTCCTTAGCCTCAGCGATCTTGAGTTTCAGCTGGGCGACCCAGTTGTCACGTTCAGCAGTGTTGGCAGCCTTGAAGCTGTGCTTATTGCCCTTGGAGGTGAAATGGAACTTGTGGGAGGCATCTATCTCGGGCTCAGTGGCGTCGGCCTGTGGGGCACGTCATTAGAATAAACTATGCACTCTGCAGAGGGTTTTCTTTTGTGGATCCGCGGGAGCTTAGCTTACCAGGCTGATGATGCCGGATGGGTTCATTTTGTCGCCGAAGAAGAGGAGACCCTGACCGGTGTGAGAGGCCCAGGCGATGTTGCTGTGGGCAGTCTCGGCCGACTTCTCGGTCTTAAGGTACTGTGTGAGCGCTTTGGGCTCGAAGGCGTCGGTGCCGAAGAAGAAGAACTCCTTGCTGGCAATCAGGCTCCTGTGGGGGAATCAAGGTCAGCAAACGGGACATGTGCATCGTGATGCGACGTCGCGGCGTGACGCACGTGCAAGGGCTTACCTGGGGAAGCTGAAGTCATGAGCCTTGTGGCCCAGATGGCCCTCCTCAATGGGCTTGATCTCCTTGTTCTCAGTCTTGGACTTCTCAGTCTCAGTAGGCTTGTTCTCCTCAGCGGGCTTGTCCTCGGTGGCGAGAGCCTCGGTGGGGGTCTCATTGACGGGAGCGGGAGTGGTCTCGGGCTTGATCTCCTGAGGGACCTCGACGTTCTTCTGTTCCTCGGCCATTTTGAATAGAGTTGTAGTGAGAGTAGGTTTTTTTTGTCACAAACAAATGCGGAGGTATAATAAAGAAAAAAGATCCTAATAGATCCAGGCACAGAAAAAGCGTTGGATGTTTGAGTGTGGTCTTGGGACAGAGTGGCGAGGAAGAAAGAGTAGGGAAAGGCTGCTGGAGGACGGGGACGCGGGGGGTTACGAATGACCAAAACATCACAAAAGTAGCTCAGCATGGATACATACTTTCCACCAGCTCAACCTACAACAGATCTTGGTCCCATGCTAGTTCCCGGTGATCATCGCCACATTTCACCCTTGTCTGCACCAAAACGACTCGAGTGCTGAATAGAAGGTGGGCTTCTTGTGACAATCTGCAAAGAAGTTGCCCCAACAGAGGGGCATCCAGAATACGTATCCAGCCGCTTCTAGCAGACAAGCAAGCAAGTAGGCTCATGCCGATTGATAGCAGAGAAGTCAAAATTACATCGCGACAAGCAAAAGGGATGGTTTCGACGACATAAATGGATGACTTTCTGCGGGGTATTCTACTACTTGTCGCACCACCCGATATCTATTGCTCTGACTATGTTCAGATGACAAGAGTTCCCGATTATCGATGATGGGAAGCGGCGTCATTAGGCGTCATTACAGATCTGTGGGAAGGTTCTTGCTCAAAGGCAATGTTTTTGCTTCTGGGAGGGAGAGAAGGGAGTGGATTAGTACGTAGCCTAGCCACAGTATTGGCTTCTCTAAAATGATAATTGATCTCTTTTCAATTCCAACGATGTCGTCCCAGCCGGGGTGAATATTCAGCCTTGCAGGACAGATGGCTACGGCTCAAAGGTGCTGGCTCCAAGCGGATAGGAGCAGCTCAATGTATATCGTTTTGGGAGAAAAGTGGGGTTGTTCAAATATCCAATAGATCCGAATCGATCATTTTTGTATCCAAATCGAATCAAATTAGAGACTCGATTTGATATGATTTGTTTGTTTGCAAGCCTGAGCTTGATTTTGAGGAAGCAAGCCTCTTCTGGGTCTCAACTGCCTTATTCGATGACCTCCCAATAGTGCCAGTACTTATGGCTCGATATGGGATGGCAATAAGCTTCATGGCTCTGATGTGATCCATGTGATCAATCCACACCCTCAGCAGTCATCGGTGGTGTAGGGAACAAGTCGCCGCTTGAGGCGTCATCGTGACGTATCTACCTCGTACCCCTCCGCTCATTTTCCTTTACAGACTTGTATGTGTTGTGTCGTGTCGTCGACAGGGGGTTGTTGGCGCCAGCAGCCCTCTGGCTCGAATGCATGACGATGAACCAAGCTTCTCGTGTAGCACCGGTGGCAATGCGGAAGGTACGGCCGCTCAGGTCGAAATAGATGCCCTGCACGTGCTTTGCACTATACGGGGCACTCCAATGGCGAAACGATATCGTGATATTGTCAAAGACGTGACTGGGCCTGCAGATCGGCCGGCGCGGTAGACCGAACGATGCTAACGAAATCGAGTCGAAAGACGGGGTAATAATCGTCTTCCTCGCTTGCCGGCTTTGAGCCTGTCTTCTTGCTCGCTAGTCTCGGCGCTGTAGGAGGTCAAGAGCACGTGCCCTAGACGATATGTGAAGGTCTTAATCGGCCTCTCCAGAGGATTCATCGTCTCAATGGCCATCCTCGTCGAGTGCTATGAAGCAACCATTCTTTTCGCCTTCATCTGTGTTGTAGGCGCACTCATCACTTCGAACTACCCTTTGTGGAGGCTCTGTCTGATATAGAAAACATCGCAGAAGCGGATCGGCTTGATCTCTTTCAGCTGTGGCTGTAGCTTTGACATGCAGATGACTGCGAAGAGCGAATTGGCCCTCGTTGTTGTCAAGAACCTTGTCCATCCATTGGATTTGTTTCTGGGTTCGTTCACAAAGATCGGGGACGGATTCAACGACATTAAGCAACCACATCATGTTATGTCGGTAGGTAGCAGTATTGTCGGTCGAAAGTGCTTGGTCCCTTCGTACTCCTTCAAGACGATGCCGGCTGAAATGGGCAGAAGTAAGAAGTCCTCTCTTCCGCGTTCCCGGTCCTCCCAATGTGGCAGGTGCCATGGGAGCAGAGAGGGTCGTCCATGTTCTGCATACCATCGTGGACCGACAAGTTTCGAGAAGTGCTCGACAGACGAGCATATCAAACTCCGCTGTGCTAGTCCGGTATTACACAAGCGATCCGTCTCGTACATGCATTTCCACCATAATCTACAAAGCACGCTTTCCAAGGAGTGGAAGTACCCCACTGTCATATCCTCGGACTTCGTGTCTGGCGCGATGTCTGGGTGTCGGGTATTATGATCACGGACCCATTGCCATGGAATACGGGCGTTATCTTCAGGTGGAGAGAAGTATGGCGCCCAAAATTGGATCTTGAAGAATGTTGGTTTTCCATGGTACCAAGACTTGTCATGTTGATAGGTGCCGACCTCGTTTTTCTGACTACTGTTGAGTGCAACCATGATATAATCTCCAACTACATGACTAAACCGGCAATCGAACTGCCCTGCATATTGCTGAACTGTCTCCCAAGACTCTTTGAACGCCGGTAGAGTCTGAAGAAGTAAAGATGATTCCACGACGGTGGGCTGGGTCGGTGGAAAAGATGACGGAACACGAAAGACGACCACCCATCATGAGGTGGCAAGTACTTTTGTGTAGTTATCCAACAGGGTAACTCTTGAGGTAACTTATCTGGGTCGGTATCTGAGTAGAGTTTAGCATAGAGAGCCCATAGGTATCTAAAGTCGGTCAATTTCGTTTACCTACCTCAGGTCGGCTCTCTATTCTGTCCCAAGGATGCTCTCGGGGGTTAGCAGGGATTGTGTTGGTACTGACCACCATGCTGTGATTGGCCCGCTGTAGGGTTCTCAATTGCCACGGGTGGTATAATGACCAAGAGCTGGAGTGACACAATATTGCTATAGGTTAGACAACTGGTATTGATGGCTCATACGAAATCTAACATTCTCGTTGTGCGCGCACCGTGTCATTCCCACCTAGACTATACCTCAGCTCAGCTCTAAATCTGATCTCGTCTCATCTTTTTGGCCGGTGAAAGCCCTTTCTTTGCTTATCTTTCCCCTCAGCTCAGTCCTCATGTCTGATGATAATTGTGGGGCCCCAAAAGCCGCACTTTAACCCTTGTGTTGGATTGACATCTTGTTTAGTAATACTTAAGTCGATTTTTAAGTACTGTCTGAGTACCAATAGGCCTTTTCTTTGGAAGTAGTGGAATGGTATTTCCAGTTAACTCCGGTTAAAAGACGGAACACTATGTGAAGGTTGGTTCATTTGACGCATAAACAAAATACTAAAGGTGATTCAGACCCTTACTTGCCCCTCATATTACATTTAAGGTTTTCAACCTCGGTAACTGCGCGGTCGTTGAAGATTGAATCGAGGTCGTCGAAACGTGAGAAAAGAATTCCTCTCATCCGAGTCGCCCAGCTGCAACTGTGCATCCAATGAACCAGGTTATCTCCAGGCTATCCCCTGGTTATCCTCATCTGACTGTTGATCTACGATTTTCGGATCTTGGACTGCAAAACAGGATTGCGATGAATTAAGATGTGTACACACAGAAGAAGTCGTCGCTTGAAATTCATGATGCTCATCGCCAATCACAAACACGGCAACTATGAAGCACCATTGAACTTATACGTCATTTTATATCCTGAATTTCTCTCTCACTAGGCTGAAGATTTTGAGTTGATTTCTGAGTGATGATATTCCTAAGGCCATGACCTATCTGGTGCCACTGTCACGCTGCCATGTTTTGGAGCCCAGAAGAACCCTGAACAACCCCTCGTCGATCACTGGTGCTGCTGTCACTGTCATACGGCCGCGGGGCTGTGGTGGTGAATGTAGTGTCTGTACCCCAATTCTCGGAAGAGAACGCTTGCTTTGTCAACTTATCCACTGCTTTATATGCCTGTTTCGCAATGTACTGTTGAATCAGAGTACATTCGCATTCGCCATGCCTCAGAATTTCGAATTTGAGTTGGGAAACCTCCTGCTGAAGGTCGCTATAGCAAGAAGAAAGTAGTCGATGTCGATCTTGCAATTCTTCCATCCGAGAGGTCAACTCGTTTGCTTGATCCTTTTTGCGATCACGACATTTGGCAGCCGCCCTCCGGTTTCGTTCCCGAACTTTCATCTGTTGTTCGCTCTTAGCATCATCCAGCTCTGTTCTTGTCTCCCGACAATTTCTTTTCTCGCATAGCAACCTCCTGTTTACAGACTGCTTCCCAGCCTTTCTTCTCTTTGGCGGCTCTGGTGTCGATTGGTATCTGGTAAAATCTGATGTAGTGAAGGGCTCTAGGCTTTCTTGATCATTATCACGATTCCTAATAGAGCTTTGTGTGTCCTCCTTGGTTGTGGTGGTCTGTGATGTGGGAAAGCTGAATCCAGCTGACTGCTGGTTTTTGGAAGATATGGGCGATAGTTGAGTAGTGCCGAAGCTCGGATCATCCATCCAGCCACCAGCCATTTCATCATGGAAGTAATGCTCTGAAGTTGGGGTTGGAAGAGACGGAGTTTGAGAACTCGACGAGTTTGTTGGGAAGGATTGATTAGAGGAACTCATCCAATGCCATGGAATGAGGTATTCGGGCAAGGCTTGCCAGGTAGAATCAAAGAAATATTGAGTATCAATAGGTGTATTACTTTCAATTAAATAATCAGTTGGGAAGTAGTTGTTTTCTGCTAGGGTTTCCGCAAAAGCCATAATTCGTACGTGATGGAATTTTTCCTCGACCTGTTGTCAATTTATTCCGTGAATTAATGTGTGACACTCGGTGGTTACAAATTGAGTGGTTAGACGTGATGAAGTGTGCACAGGGATTCGAATTAAACCAGTCGTGGGTCGAAAACAATAACTTATGACAAAGAAGACTTGCCTTTGGCATATAATACGTCTCCTCTCAGTTGGTCTCATCCAGAGTATGTGGGGGGCTGTTAAAAATCGCCAAAAAGCCCTCTAGCCAAAGTAACATCAGGTAATATCAGTGATGCTCGACTGAAGGCAAGGGGCCGAGTCAGCCTAGTCATTCGCTTTCACAAATGTCTCTTTGAAGCCATTTAAAGTTTGAAACACTCGAATGGTGTTATTTACTTAGGCCTTGAGGTGTCTGTTTTCGTTACGATGCATGGACCCTTCAGCTTTTGGAGCTAAAAATGGTGGAGTACGTCACGCACTGCATCGTTATTACTGTTCGGCACCAGAGGACTGTAAGGCTCAACTTCGCATACATGATACCTTTGGCTTTGAAAGAACGATTGGTCTGTGAGAATCATGAGTTGAGGTGTTTCAAGATCAAATGGTGGTGATCTGATGTGCTCGCAACACCTTCTGTTGGGTTGATGCGCATGCATCGATGAATCAACAGACTCACCAAGTGCCATGTGATATTGGGTCGTTACATTGGGACTAGACTTTCTATTGCTCCTAGTACGCGAAATCATACGAGCCCCATTTTGCGCCGGAGGTCTCGGTGAGGCGCCAAGGAGATATGATTATGATCTGACGTAGCATGTTCGCGTGGACTCGACTCCAACACTGGAGCCGACTTTGAGGGTCTCTGGCCAGGTAATAAGTCAAGTTGTGCGTAAGCTTTTAGTTTATCGGCCGCACCAACACCTGCAAGCCACAGACCTGGCTGACTGGATCCATTCGGAGAGTCAGACTAGTGTTCCATTTATCCCAAGAATAGAATAGGATTGATCGTGAGTCAATATATCTTCTAAATCCACCGTGAAGTTGATATCAGAGATATTATCCCAATATTCCTGGCCATATATAACATCGCACAGAAAAGAACAAAGAGTTTGAGCCAAGCCCATCCAATTCAGAGAGCCCGATGCCGAAAACGAACTTGTTGTAACCTTGCCCTCCTTTATGCTTTCCCTCACGATAATGCGGAGCTGAAGATTCTGAGACTGTCTTCCAATAATCCCGCGTAGAATGGCAGATAATGGACTGTTCAAAGGCCATGTTGGCAATTATAACGAAACCAAAGATATGTGGGAAAATCCGGGGATCCCCCTTCCCTTCAGGATTCAGACTAACAGTCTGAAAGTCCTAGATATAAAGTTTAAAGTCCTAACGTACATGATAAGCAAGTGGACCAGAAAAGTGAGTGGACCAAAAATTAATTTCTTAGCATTTACACCTGAAGGTCTAACTAGTATCTTTATTAAGCTTCCAAAAATCAGAATTAATTTACTAGAAGCTCATAATTGTAGGGTATATTGAATGGATAATATATTTTATATAACTTAGTTTTTAAAATTCTGAAATTCTTTTACTTAAGAATAAATAAAAAATCTTATTCGCACTGTCTTTTTCAAGACTTTTAAATTTGACCAGCTACCGTACATGATAAGCATGCGCCGCGCTTTTCTTCCTTGCCGCATCTCCCACAGCGCCGAACCCCCGGTCGCACCGACCTCCCCTAACCACCACTTTTCGACAATTCGGCTACTACCTGCGTATCTATATCTATCTGATCAGTTAGATTCCGACCTTCCTCTACTGTCATCTTCCCTCTATTCTGTAGGCGGGTTCTTTTTGCTCTGCGCCGTCGGCTGAGTATCTCATTCGCCTGTCGAAAATCTTGGATCTCAGCCCTCATTAAAGCCATCTCATGCATAACTGCCTTTGTTCCTTTTGAAAGAGACTTTAGTGCTTCTAAAATTGACTCTAGAGAGCTTCTTTGATGCCTTCTAACTCGTCTTTCAAGGTATTCAGACTGCGATTCAGCCTCAATAATTGTCTTCGGGGTCTTTGAAGTCCAAGGTTGTGCCTGGCCTGCTTCCTCCTCAGCAGGTGTTGGAGTCCGTAGCTGCACATCAAGCTTTGAGACTACACTTTCTGGATCAAAAGGGACAAGGCCAGCTCCCTAAAACCTCCTTTAATATCCTTCTCGGTCATAGTAGCCTGAAAAGCGGCATAAAAGGCCGGGAAGAACTCGGTCTTGGAAATATGTGTTATAGAGCTTCTGATTAGATGCTCAATTTCTCGACCATATGCCTTTTTCAGCGGCCCAAAGCACCCGACGCCAAGAGGTTGAAGTAGATGAGATGAATGAGGCGGCATACAAAGCGTAATGATATTATGCTCCTCACAATATATCTCAAAGTCGGTCGAGTGGTGACTTTCGTGACCATCAAGGATCAGAAGACGATAGGAACCAACTGATCGATTGGCTGTAGATCGGTCAAAGTGCTTTAGCCACTCGAGACCCGTCTCATTATCTGTCCAGCCATTTTGGGTCGTGGTGATAGCCCAATCGCCCGGGAGGTTGCTTTCTCGGTACCAATTGGCAAGGTGATATTGGCCTGCAACCACGATAAATGGATCAATTGCCCAGCCTTCCGCATTAATCGCCTGGATAACTGTAACCCATTCCCGATTTCCAGGCTGCACAGCTTTTGGCTTTCCACGCCTTTCTGCGCCTGTAGTAACTATACCGCTTCCAATCATGCCCATCATAAAGCCGGTCTCATCAAAGTTATAGATATCATCTGATCGGATACCATACTTTGCGATTGTATTCTGTACGAGCCTGAACCAATTGCGAATAGTAGTCGGATCTTCACATCTAGCCCTTTGATAGTCATATCTCCGCTGAAAACGCGTCTTGAGGTCTGGTTGCCGCTTGACAAAATTGATAGCCCAGCGCTTGCCAACTGGTGATGCATCGCGATCAGTAAGCAGTCCATTGGCCATTTCTTCAACACTACGATGCCGGGGAGGAAATCCTCGCGAATCGAGGTCGAGAATATACTGAACTATGATCTGTTCCTCTAGATCAGATAGTTTCTGCGACTTTGGGATAGTATCATGTATAGAGAGTATGCCTTTGCGTCGGCGCCATAGCTTCATAGGACCAACTTCATATATCTCTGCAGCTCATCGGAGCGTTAACTTAGGGTTATTTTGGAGCGCCTGAAGAGCAAGAAGAACTCTAGCCTCTTCATTTAATTGTGGCATATTAGGTGGTTGAGAATTAATTGATCAGATATAAAGTGAGGTGTATGAGGGATTTTTATAACACCCGCTTATCGTCTACGTTATATTTCCTCTGATCTAATTTCCCCTTATCCCGAGCACTACAAGCCTAATATCTTAATATATCATAATCGCTGATAAAACCTCGGCTAATGAACGCCTTTAGCATCACCGCGCCTATCTGGAATAAATATCGACTTGCATAGTGGGCAGTCGATATGGTGTTTCTGGAACCAGGAGTCAATGCAACTCGTATGGAAGACATGTTTACATTTCAACCGTCGGACATCGTCCTGGTCCCCCAGAACTTCGATGCATATTGCACTATCCTGATGTCAGTATGGGCAGAAAACTCTCTCATTTCAACTTGGAACTTACCAGACTTCAGCTGAACTAGACTGCGTTGAAGCCCAGGTTGCCTGCTTCTTTAGCCCCTTTGCTGCTTCGTATTTTTGTGACGGGTTTGCGTCGTTTACCGTCCGTAGATCGACTGTATCCTTGGGTGAAGGTTTCGCCGCCTCGATGTCTCCCTGGGGTTGGGGATGATGATATAGTGATTTCACAATGAAGCTACCTTTATTAACATGGACACGGACCGCACATCTACGAAGGAAACGCGTACAAAATGATGATTACCAAAGGTACACCGATGATGCCGCCCACTAACCCAGAGAAAATAGGTGTAGGCGTCGATGGGGTGGAGGCGTCACTCTGATTTGTTAAGTTGTCTCGCGGGATGTAAGCCATGAATCGTGGTTTTCAATGAAGATTTTGTGTCAAATTTCTCGCAATGCCAAGTGGAATACAGCGAGTTATAAAGGCTGCGTTTCGCATCAGTTGCGGTCTCTATCGATGTTTTCTGAGCATATGATTGTGGGTTCCCGCGCCAAAGATCATAATGGAACCATGTTTAAGCCACTTGTTGGCGACTGTTTTCACTGCATATCGAGCGAGAGGGTGCGCTTGAGAGCCAAACAGGAGGGATGTGCGATTTGTGCTTGATCATACGTTAACCCTGAGGTTCGATCTAGACTAGACTCAGATGAGCCTAGCGGCATCCACTACAAGTCCGATGACGTGATGCCAGTGATCATGGTCGCCAATTAATGTCAAGACGCGACCACATGTGAATGCAACTAATAAACAGATTAGCCCAGATCCAACCCTGGAGAGATTCCGTCTTCAACGTGGTGTCATGGTGGGCTTATGTGGCTTATCTGGTCCTGTGGCTTTACAGTGGTGTACTGTGCGGCCCTCTCCTCTAGGCACTTTCAGCATCTAGGAATCAGGTCATAGCCACGTGAGCCGATAAATTGACACTCGACCATTCCCCACTGGCCAGCCCCGAACTGTGACGGTTGGGTTTTCCAACTGGATAAACTAGACCTACGCTACTATACTACTAATGAGTGATGGATGAATGAACGAATTTATTCCGCCCGGGGAGGATACGCCTCATAAGGCCTAGAACGTTAAATCTCGTTACATTCTTTTCCCCGACTTCTGGCTCAGACCTCACCAATCCCTACTCCCCGCCACATTTCCCAGCCTCGCTTGTCCCTGCGATAGGCTTGCTTGAAGGCGGACTTCTCCGTGTTCAGCATCCTATCTTCAGCAGCTGAAGCATGGTCTGTCAACTTGAGGCTGTTCAATGTTAGTAGTCAACTGTGATGTTCATGTTTAATATGTTCTGTTTTCCCTTTCTCAACTCAGTCTTCCCGTCGCCATCACAAACTTATGTATGTATGTATGTATATTTTTCGTCCGGGGGCCGTGAGGCCCGTAAAGGCCCCTATTGGGGCACAGGACGTGCTAAGCTAGAGTCTCTAGTGCTAAAATCTAAGTAAAGCTTTCGCAAATTACAGAACAGACCACTATCCAGCATATCATCGGCTCAAAAGCGCGTCCTGTCGAGCCTGTTACCCGTCAGCGGGATGACCAGGTGCGGCTATCATAATGGTAGCCGCTCTATCGGTCAGTCTTTAGTGAGACTGGGGAGAGGGCGGCGGCATGACCGCACGAGCCGGCCAAGCCCATGAGAATAAAGAAAAGAAACAAAGAAACAGAAGGGAAAGGAAGCTAAAAGGAGAGGAGGAGACGCAAATGCATCTCCGATCTGCCTCGTTTAGTAACGAGTGCATATCCTTTCGAAGAAGGCGCTTGACTTGGTCAACTTGATGTACTTGTCGAAGTTCCTTCCTATTGCTCAGGAACGGAGGTGATCTACTAGGTTTCGAAAGCTTCTTTTGGTTTCTGTCTCGCCACCTTTCGCAGGTATGCTAGTGTCGGCTGAGCGCCTTCCGGTTCTGGTAGCGAGGACGCCGCCTTTGCTAGTTTATCGGCTTGTTCGTTGCCGGGAATGTCCGTGTGTCCAGGTATCCAGCGCTTTTGTGTAGCTCCGTGTGATGCAGCTATCGCCCGGAACTCGACAAGGACTGCTTGTGAAGAATCAGACGGTGAGCCCCGTAGGCATGTGGCGGCTGCCAGGTTGTCTAGACAGACTACAATGTCCCGTGCCGCCGATCCTGGGGGGTTGAGAGCGGCCTTAAGGCCCTCCAGTGCTCCTGTAAGTTCAGCATTAAAGACCTCGGCAGGTCCAAGACGGCCCGAGCCGTCGCAGATGGAGAGGTGCTGCTGGTGAATGGCGAAGCCATAGCTGGCTGCTCCCTCGATGATAGAGACTGGTTGCGGTTCAAAAGTAGTATAGGGGGGGTTATTTTTAGTGCGACGCATACTTATACACGTTAGCTAGTTACCATTAAAACTAATCCTTCTTCGGCCCTCGAACATTAGCAGCAGCTACAAAATGCCCCCAAGTAATCAACTCCCGACTACAGTCGTCTTGATGGATAATACAATTAATGAGCGTTGGACCATCAGTATGCGCAACGGCTCGTTCCAAACCATTCGAAAGTTCCTCAGAAGTGCGAGCTTCAAGACCAAGCGCGATCTTTCCTTCATCCTCACAACTAAACGCCTCGACTAAATGACCATAATCCCAGTTCTGAACTCGATTATATAGTCCATCGTGAATTTCCACCTCGATAGTGTAGCCTCGGTTATTCATGAGGAGTATAATGATAGGCACTCTGTATCTTACCATTTGAGATACTTCCTGGGCTGTCATCTGGAAGGCACCGTCTCCAACCATGACGATAATCTGTCGTTGCGGCCTTGCAAGGGTGTAACCGAATGATGCGGGAATAGACCATCCAGGATGGCCCCATTGCATTTCAATCTCAAATTCAGCTCCAAATGGAAGACTCAACTTCAGTCCGTTAAACCATGAGTCACCAGTGTCCGCAAACACCGTAGTATCAGGGTTAAGTGACAGCAGGGCTTGCGTTTGTCGAGCAATCTCCTTTCTCGTTAACTTCTCAGGACCACGTGAGGGTTTTCCCAGAGATGGATCAGGACGTAACCTGTTATACTCAATCATGGTAGTATCATTCCAGCCAACTGTCGCAGCTAGTCTCGACAGAAAGTCGTGCATTTCAATAAGGCTGCAGTAGAGCTTGGAAGCCACTGTTATATTGTTCATATCAACAACAAGCTGCGGGACACTTGGTAAAGCTGTCCAACCAACAGTGCTGTAGTCGGTGAAGACAGTGCCAATGCAAATAAGCAGATCAGCCCAATTTACGATAGCGTCAGCCGCTAGGGTGCTGACCTGACCCCAAAACATGCCAGCAAACTGTGCATGATCTTCAGGAAATGAGCCCTTGGCAGCTGGTTGGATGACGACAGCACATCCGATCGCCTCTGCCAATTGAAGGAGAGCATCCTGAGCTTTGGCCCTACGTACCAGGGGCCCAACAAGGATAATGCACCTGTGTTTGGTACCAATAAGCTCGCACGATTTGGATACAGCAACATCGAGTGCGTGTTGGTTGCATGGAGCTGATGTAAGAAGCGAGGTTATAGGTCCAGGACGAAGACAGGTCTCGCCCGCAAGGTTAACTGGAACCTCTATGTAAACAGGTTTCGTTTGTGTGAGGGCAGCTCGGATAGCTGTATCGATAATCCCAGGAGCGTTCAATGCCTGACGCACACGAGCCGCGAAACAAGTGATCTTTCTGGCCATCTCAAGCTGATATGTCGTGTCATATTCACTAAGAGTGTGATGGAGTAGGTGTTGGCCCACATCGTTGGTATTAGGCGCTCCACTAACAAGGATAAGAGGAAGTCTCTCAGCGTAGGCACTGCCGATTCCATTGAAGGTAGAGAAAGCGCCGACGCTGTACGTCACGATACAGACACCAATGCCATTCGCGCGAGCATAGCCTTCAGCGGCGAGAGAGCAGTTGAGCTCATTCGTGCAGCCTATTTCAGTCAGGGACGGATGAGCCTCAAGCTTGTCGCGGAGAATTAGGTTGTAGTCCCCTGGGACAATGAAATGATGACGGATTCCGATCTGGACAAGCCTCTCAGCAAGATAATCACCCACGGTGAAGGGCGACATGGCGACGGAAATGGGGATTCCTGTATACTGGTGGCACGAATATATCGGCCTTGTACAAAAATGAGGAAAGCAGCCAAGGTAGTCTTGAATTGCTGGTCCTTGACATCGAGTTGTCTAAATATTCGACCATATGTACTGCAGCGGGGGATTGTCCACTAAATTTGCATGATTACAATGCATCGCGTAGTCATACCCTCTTCGATATCACCCTGTAATGGAGTCATAGAATGATCATTTGAGAAGATATGGAGGTGTTCTGGCTGGGAGATACTAGACGTGTATTCCCAGTGCCTTTGACGTCTTACTGGCTGCGAACTGGAGATTGCAAGCCTCTGATTACGTGCTAGTAGTTGTAACATACTAAGGTTCAAGCCACTATCGTAATCAGGCCACCATAACATGACCGGCAAATGAGCTGACCGGTTATGTCGTTATGGATGTCTACTCGGAAACTTCCCGGTATTGAAGCAGTAGTCCTTAGAGACAAGCGAAAGCCACTTAACATGCGTGGCGTCATGAACAACTTATATGTCCCAAGATTCACCAGGTCAAGTCGCATTCTCATAATGTATTGTCCACTGTACCTCCAGGTCGTAAAGTCTTGAGTTTACCCCACTTTTAGGATAACATGATGAGTTCCAACGACACTAATGTAAACTCAAAAAGGTTAGGGAAAGAGGAGATTCATGCTGTTGAGACAATGGAAAGATGACAGTATAGTGACACATCAAAGTCTCCCATCATAAATGGGGAAACTCAAGAATGAAAGACTGATTCACTCGTATCTGACGGTCTACGCAAATGTTTGTGCTCATAAAACAAGCCTCAACCCCCATTACATCTTTACTCTATAGGGCTTCTGCGTCACGTTCAAGCAATTATTCAATCATGAATGACGATTGGACTGCTGAACCTCTGGTTCTCAACTTTGAGCACCTGGCTCGAAGTGATGTCGGCCTAGTCGGCGGCAAGAATTCCTCCTTGGGCGAAATGGTTCGAGCCCTCGGACCCAAAGGGATTCCAGTGCCACCAGGCTTCGCGACATCCTCCTATGCCTACTGGCACTACGTCGATGCCAATAACATCCGCGGCAAAATCGATGAATTGGTCAATGAATGGCAGGCTGGTCAACAGACACTCGCCGAGGCAGGCCATGCCATACGTAGCTTGTTCCTACGTGGGACATGGCCAGCTGATACTGCAGAGGCCATTTTGTCAGCCTATCAAGACCTTTGTGATAAAGCTCAGGTTGATAATCTGAGTGTTGCAGTACGATCTAGCGCAACAGCTGAAGATCTTCCTGATGCGAGCTTCGCTGGACAGCAGGAGACGTACCTGAATATTCAAGGTAGAGAAGCACTGCTAGATGCCTGTCGACGATGCTACGCTTCACTCTTCACAGATCGAGCCATCAGCTATCGCCAAATCAAGGAGTTCAGCCATGCAAGCGTGGCTCTTTCCATTGGAGTACAACAAATGGTTCGCTCTGATATCGGTGGTTCGGGTGTCATGTTCTCTATAGATACCGAGAGCGGATTCGACAAAGTTGTTCTCATCAATGCTGCTTGGGGTCTTGGCGAGAACGTTGTTCAGGGCACGGTCAACCCGGATGAATACCAATCTTTCAAGCCTCTCTTGTCCAACAAGAATCTTTCACCAATTCTAAGCAAGAAACTTGGCGATAAGTCAATCAAAATGGTTTATGGGGATAAGTGCAGACCTACACGTAATGTCCCCACGTCCAGGGCTGAGCAAGCCGCTTATGTTCTCGAGGATGAAGAAATTCTCCAGCTGTCACGATGGGCATGTCTCATTGAAGAGCATTATGGTTGCCCGATGGATATGGAGTGGGCCAGGGATGGCTCTTCGGGAAAGCTTTTCATCGTCCAGGCCAGACCCGAGACTGTGCAGTCTCGTCGTGACACAGCTGCCTTTAAAACCTACAAGGTTGGTGAACGTGGCCATATATTGACCACTGGACTATCCATTGGTGATAAAGCAGTTGCTGGGCGTATCTGCCTGCTCAATACGGTCTCGGACATGGATAAGTTTATCGATGGATCTATTTTGGTCACCGAGGCTACAGATCCTGACTGGGTGCCTGTCATGAAGCGCGCCGCCGCTATCATCACCGACCAAGGTGGGCGTACTTCTCATGCCGCCATTGTCAGTCGCGAACTAGGTATTCCAGCAGTCGTGGGTACAGGAAATGCCACATACGTTCTGCACACCGGTCAGGGATGTCACTGTATCGTGTGCAGAAGGTGATTCAGGTCTTGTCTATGATGGAATCTCGGAAAGAGCCACAACTGGGGTCGAAGCATCCGAGATAGCAGCAGTTCCTCAGGCCGAATTCACAAGGCCACTGAGCGACTTCGATCTGCCAGCCGCTATGGAGAGGAGAATGTCCGATCTCCTCCCTCGGACTTGCTCGTATGGAATTTGTCGTCAGCAATTCTATCCAAGTCCATCCTATGGCTCTTATTCACTTCGAACATCTCAAGGATGGAGAAGCCAAGAGAGAAATTGGCAAGTTGACGGCAGGCTATGCCTCCAAGCCTGATTACTTTGTTGACAAGTTGGCATCCGGCCTTGCAACTCTTTGTTCCGCTGTCTACCCTAAACCAGTCATCATCAGGATGAGCGATTTCAAGACCAACGAGTATGCTCGTCTGATAGGTGGTGCTGAGTTTGAACTGAAAGAGGAGAATCCCATGATTGGATTCCGCGGGGCCTCGCGCTATTACTCACCTCGCTACAAAGAGGGGTTCGCTCTGGAATGCCGGGCTGTCAAGAGGGTACGAGAGGAAATAGGTCTCACCAATGCCATCGTCATGATACCCTTCTGCCGAACAATCAAAGAAGCCCGAAAGGTGCTAGACGTTATGGAGGAGAACGGTCTAAAGCGAGGAGAGAATGGTCTTAAGGTCTATGTCATGTGCGAGATTCCATCCAATGTCATTCTGGCCTCGAGCTTCACTGAACACTTTGACGGTTTTTCCATTGGGTCTAATGACCTGGCACAGCTTACGCTCGGAGTAGACCGGGACTCTGGAGAGTTGGCGAGTTTGTTCAACGAGCAGGATGAGGCTGTTAAGTGGATGATCGCCAGAGCTATTGAAGTGGCTCGTCGGGAGGGATGCAAGATTGGGCTTTGCGGTGAGGCACCGAGCAATCATCCTGAGTTTGCTAAGTTCTTGGTTGATGCGGGAATCGATTCCATCTCTGTTAGTCCGGATAGTTTTGTTCAGGTTATGAAACACGTGGTGGCTAGTGAACAGGGCTTGTAAATATGTACCATACACAACCCCCCTTTCGACAGCCCCACCCTTTCGTCAAGCAAAAAAAAAAAGAGGACCACCAAAAATGGACAACTTCACTTGTAAACAACTCGGCCAAAATGAGGGACATGTGCAAAATATCTCATCTCACAATAGCGAACAACTATCTCTATTGGAATTTAGGTCTTTCGATAAGCCGTCCTGACCGCGTGGTCCGTTGGTGGGGTACGGCTTCCTCTCTCACTTCAATGACCGAGCTAGCCTCTGATTCTGACTCTCGCTCGTCTGAACAGACAGATTCCACCACGACAGACTCATTTTGAGTCTCCCCTTGAGGTATGGCTTCTCCAACAGCTAAAGTCTCCCCGAGAGTCATAAAACGCCTGTTAGGATTCGGTACCGCCTTCCTCTTCTTCCCTCTCTTCAGCCGAGCCAATTCTTCCTCTAGGCTGGCAATCCTCTGCGTATGCGCCGCTACTGTCTGTTGTTGAGCCTCAAAGCCCTTGGCTATCACGTTGTACCGTCTCCGCGTCTTTGGTGTTTTGTTCAGCCCAAGATCTCGAATTTGACGGCTCGTCTGTGGTGTATCGTCCGAGCCAAGATACGGCCTAGGTTCAGGAGTCACTCTTGGGCCGCTGTTTGGCCTGTCTTGTTGGATTTCAGGGTGTCGCAGCGCTTTGGAACGCGAAATCGGCCAGTTGCCAGTGACCCTCCAGCCTGACAGTATGTTCTTCTTAGTCATTCCAACTCGGCGAGCCTTGGCGTAGGCCCTGATGAAATTGACCTTGTCCATCGGAGCGGAATCAGTCAACGAGGCCAACCTTTCCAGCTCTCGTCGATATGCAGCCTTTAACGCGTTGAAGACTCCATTGTCTAGTGGCTGGAGTCCATGAGAGCAGTGTGCTGGTAGATAGCAGCAATAAACGTTGTTCAAAAAGCACGTGGCCATCCATTCATCCTTCCACCACTCAGCACTGATCGTGAGATGGGGGAAATGGAGGACATACTGTTGCATGGCTTCCGTGACCATCTAAGATGATCAGTCTCGCGTCTGACTCGTCGGCAGGTGTAGTCTGGGGCAGATAAACTCTTTCAAGCCATTCAATGCCTATGTGGTCATCAGTCCACTTGTTTGGGCGAAGTTATGTAATACCAGTCTGCTATCTGCTTGAACTCGTCAAGGAACCATTGTTTCTGCAGTTCCTTCCCCTTGAAGATTATGCCAGGAACTAAAGCGCGGCCGTCAGCAGTGACAGCTTCGATGAATGAAGTCCAATTCCGAGTCTGTGGTCCCTTGAGGAAGGCCTTGCGCTTCGGGTCCGCGCTTCCAACAACTAAGCTATCTAGGCCTGAATGAAGAGAATTAGTCGGTCAAAATGCAAGCACCGACAAGTAATAGAGGTGAATACTTGCCGAAACCAGTCATAATACCGCCTTCATCAACGTTGACGGTGTTTTCAGGCTTGATCCAGCCATACTGGCCATCCCGGATATCAAAGTACCAATGAACCGCTCTAGGTGTGAAAGAGTCGAACCTTTTAGCTTCTTGACGTCTACCCATCTTGATCTTTAGGTCTGCGCGGCGATTGATAAACTTAATCACCCAGTTACGTCCTAAGTCGGGATGTTCGCCCTGCTGTCTCAGCAGGCCCATGACGCAAGCGCGGATCTGACTGTGGGACGGAGCATAGCCCAAAGACTCCTGACGGAGTATCCAGAAAGCGAGCCTATCTTCTTGGCTCTTGGACAAACGTCGGCGAGGCTGGATCTGGTCTTCAGCGGCCCCACGGCCGTTAAGTCTATCGATGAGGGTCGTTCGGGGCACTCCTCTTCTCTGGGCCGCTTGAGGGGGTGAAAAACCATGATCGGTAATGTCCAATATGGCCTCAGCCATATCGTCCTCTGTATATTCCCATTTAAGTCATGATTTAGGCATTTTTCTGCTGTTGTCGAGGGTAAAGATCAAAAATCACGAGAAAGAGTGGTGAGGAGGTTAGTGACCATATTGAAAATATTTCAATAGCATGACTTGCATATATCGCGTGCCCAGCACATCCTCAACAGGTCAAAATAATTATCTCCACTCATTTATATAATCAATAAAAGAAGCTTCTTTTAGGTAGCTATTTATTCTGGCCAAATTTCGTATAAGTGAAGTTGACGAATTTTGGTGGTGCTATTTTTTTTTTGCTTGACGAAAGGGTGGGGCTGTCGAAAGGGGGGTTGTGTATGGTATGTAATTAATGTTAGTGATATACATATTGTATTAATGGCTGATCAGTTTGACTGTTACTGCAGATATCTCATGAGCTGTGTAGATCTGTTGAGTCAACAAAGGGTACGAACTGTCAATGGCAACAGCTGCAAAGAAAATGGAAATCGCTATTAGTGGTGATTGTACACGACCACTACAAAAGGGAACACGGGTTCTTTTAATGGTCTGAAACTATCAATAGAATGGGTATCTCGCAGCCCAGCAGATCCTACTTTTCCGGAAGAGATTACTCTTCACTGGGAAAAGGCATGTGTCCCATTACTTGACATATAAAGATGAGCGTGTCTAATCATTATCGTGATGGATTTTGTCAGAATCATATAACCTATTACTGTAAACATTGTGAAAGTAAATATCACTATTACCAGTCTCGTTGTATCAACTCAACGCTTTCTTTCAATGGTTTCCCCAACGTCGTCACTGTAGCCTCTTCCTTATCATTCAAAGAGAGCGGGACTGAACTTAGAATTCCCTTTCTGCCAACAACAGCAGGCATGCTGAGACAACATCTATACTGCTTTTGAATGTGACTCACAGGGCACATCTAATGCTTGTCCAATATAACAGAACAGCACAAATCAGCGGCAACTGAAGCAATTCCGAAGGGGGCAGAGCCTTTACCCCGAATGGTACTTTGTGATCGATGCTTGCAGATTAGTTCGATCCTCGTGCGATCAAGACCACTCAACATTTGTACATCTGCAATCTGGACCGCGCCAATAGTTGCTGAAGACCAGGCTAATACTTGATCTTCTCCCTGACGGCCCATGACGAATGCATCTACAGCAGACAGTGATACCTATAGTGATGCTGCATCAGATATAATGAGATGTCGATTAGAGTCGTGGGCATTCACCGAAGCACGAGATGCAACCATCCCTCGAAGTCTGTAAGTGTCGAGAGTAGTACCTGTGCCGATAACTTGAGACGGAGGAAGTCTCGACATTTCTTTGGCGATCGAGGTTAGAAGGTCAACGGGATTCGCCACGACCAATAAGACCGTGTCAGGCCGGAAAGGCCTCATCGCCTCAATAACCTCGCGTATCATTGTAGTGTTTCGAGACGTATAGTCGACCATTGTCTCACCTTGGAAGAATCATGAGCTCATGACCGAAGCGTGTATATGAAAACTTACCTAACATGTGTTTCGATGCTGCGGTTATGACCACGAGATCACTCTGAGCTGCCTCGCGATACGTAGCTGGACGGACACGTGTACTGCTACCAGTGCTGTAGACGACATCGGAGAACTTCCATTGATGAATGGACTAGTCGATGTGACTCTTAGAGTGTGATCAGTGGCTCGCAGCATGCATATATCTGTTAATGCCGGCGCGGCTGAGGCATAGCGGATAGGGTACTTAGACTGGTCCTAGCTGAGGGCTTGAAGGATTCTTCGATAGGACATACGGCAACCGGCCTTCGAGTCGCCAACGAATTCGATTATTTCTTCGACCTAGTCTTTGTCAGTCCGTTAGTAAATAGGGATGGGAGGGTTAGGTCTTAGCCCAGGCGCCTGTTAGTGGGCTAGGCCAACCTGACGGGCGTCTAGGCGTAGTGGAAAGAGCAGGCATGACCTGCTGAACCTGCATTTAGGTTATCCTTAGCCGCCGATGTCTTATAGCTGAAGCCGGCAGTAAGAAGCATGCGTCCTAGGAGGCGTTGATCTGTGGATGAGCTGCCGCTAGATTACTTCTGTAATTGGAAGAAATATAAGACTTCTACCACACGGACCACTACCCCAAATATATAGAATAATGATTAAATATATGTGGCCCGCGTATGGGAGGAAGCAAATTGTAAAAGAAAAACCTCCTGTCGAGTACTTTGCAGACTTTGAACGACCCCTCAAAGATTCGATCTCTCTATATCTTTCGATCACTAGAACTCTAACACCTTCATAAATCGTCCCTCGCTAATGGAACCCCGCTATGGAAGGTCTTCAGGATCGCTGCGCCTGTCTGGAATGAATATGGATTTACATAACGGGCAGTCGACATGGTGTCTCTGGAACCAGAAGTCAATACAACCAGTATGGAAGACATGGTTACATTTCAATAGTCGGACATCCTCCTGGTCCCTCAGAACTTCGATGCATATTGCACTATACTGATATTAGTACGGGTAGGAAAATCCCTCCTTTCAAATTGGAACTCACCAGACTTCAACTGAACTAGGCTGCGTTACGGTCCACGTTGCCTGCTTTTTAGACCCCTTCACTATTCCGTATTTTTCTGATGGGCTTGCGTTGTTCAGGATCTGTATATGGACAGGATATCGTGATTTCACGATAAAGCTAGCTTTATTAACATGGATATGAATCGCAAAACTTTGAGAGATGTGCGTACAAAATAACAACTATCAATAATAGAGCAGCGATGCTGCTTATTGTTGGAAAATCCGGGGATCCCCCTTCCCTTCAGGATTCAGACTAACAGTCTGAAAGTCCTAGATTTAAAGTTTAAAGTCCTATATGAAATCATTTAGAGATATAAACCTGAGAAGAACTCTCATCTTAATAATAAAAAACCAAGTTGTATAAAATATACTTTCACCCAGCACTACTGCGCAATATAAACAATACTTATTACCCCAAGGAATGCTACAGGCGTACTCGAGGCGAAGGCATTGCGGTGACTGGCCGAATTACCTGGAGGAAGATAAGGCATGAATAATCGTTTGAAAGTGACTTCCTCTTGAAATTCGAGTAATTTTCAGGAGAATGTGGTGAAATATAAAGGCCATATTTCGCGTTGTTCCCTTATTGTATCTGAGGGACCAGTTATGGCTTCTATGATTTCTTGGACATATGATCGTAAGTTTCCGCCATAAACCACGCACGACGGCGAACTGAGCCACATCATAAACAAGTCAAAGGCCATAATGGAACCATGGCTCAGGCATTTGTTGGCGGCTTTTTGATTGCGTATAGGGTGAGTGTAGGTAGTAGTTAGTCGAAATATCAGTGGTCTGATACATTGTTCTAGCTTGTCTTGCCGCTTTTTCCCGACACCATGATTTTGGTGCTCATCCACACTAATGTTCAAATATAGTTCTCTTTGGCCTGACCACATCACCTGAGGTGAGGTCAGGTTCTTAATCATACGTGCAACATGCGGGGTTGGCCGAGACACAGAGGAGGCTAGTGGCAGCTACTACGAGTCCGATGACGCGATGACCGCCACCTTAGCGTCTAGAGATACAGGACCGCAGGTGAATGCAATTTAACGAACAGATCAATCCAGATCAACGGGTGGGCCTACGGGACATCTGTAACGGCCTCAGACCCAATCATGGAGAGATTACGTTCGCTACCGATAAGGAGCGGGTCTCAGCACTCCGGATTCAGAACAACAGAGGCCGCAAACAGAGGCGACCGCCCGAGGAGAGTATAGTACTCGTTCAGCTTAATCCAAGCAGTATTTATGCTTGCCCTGGTACTCGCACGCTCTTTGCCCTCCATACTGGCAATGTTACCCATGGAACGAGCATCGTTATGTAGATAGTCCTCTCGAGAACAGGGTTGAAAGCCACTCCACTCAATCCACTAGCAGCTCAAGTGGAGTGGGTAGATCATAATCCACTGAATATCTCAGTATAGTGGATCCACTGGAAGCTATCGTGGATTGGGTGGATTGGGTGGATTGGGTGGATTGGGTGGATTGGCAAGTGCCTCTATTCTTGATGCCATGATGGTGACGCTATTCCCGAAGCCTTTGCCCACGTAGGTCCCTTATTCCAACTTCCGAGTGAGACCTTATCCCCAACGGGCTCCCATCTCGTCTTGAACGCCCACCACCTGAGTGAGCCACTTTGTTGCCCATCCTTCAAGCTGTTGATCCGACATCTGAGCTAATTCGAGGTCGACTTTTTCTTCGTCTACCGAGATAAAGAAGGAATCTAATTCATGAATAATACCAGCCCTCAGCCATGAACGCAATACCTGGCACATCCCGATAATCTGGGCTTCAAGTTGGTAGCGCAGAGGGTTCACCATCCGACCTGCTGCTGAGAAAAGACGCTCACACTCAGCAGACATTGGTTGTATCGTGAGAAAATCAAGCGCCATTCGCGATAAGTTTGGATACTTGAATCGCTTCTCGTGCCAGTAAGCGAGAGGATCGTCGATGGAGCCATCACCACTTTCGCAGTGCGTAATCCAATGCAGGTATTCGTCTTCACCTGGCGTGAGGCCATCATGACTTGCTTCTGGCGCTGTGTAGCGGTTTCGTTTAAGGTATTCCTGAAACGGATTGTCCGAAGTCTTCCGCTGCTTGGGAACTGGCTCAACGACTGACGGCTCCTGTCCAGGCAACGTGGCCTCCCGATACTCAAAACGCCAGACATCGTGAACCATGTTTTTCGCCTCGTCAATCCACTCAGGGCGATCAGTCCAGTTGCGTTCAAACCATTTCCATCGGTATGCCGGATGGAGCGCCAGGCCAGTGTAGTAGATGGGCGTCTCGCTCAATATCTCATAGTACTCATTCAACTTCTGCCAGCCCAAATTGATGTTGATCCTGAAGTGTTCAGTATCAGGGAAGTCCTTCGCGATGTCCTTAAAACGTTCAAGTTGCTCGAGAAGAAATTCAAAGCCTTGAATAACGTCCCAAATATTGCCATATGACCCAGTCCACCCACGTTTCCGCTTGCGGATCTGGCCGTCGCCTTCTAGCATTTTAATCGTGGCTTCGTAGTAACTAAGTATTTGCGCAAATATTTCGACCACCTCCCAGTCCTTGTCGGATAGCTGGTTCTCTGGCTGGCAAATAAAGGGCAATGTGAGTGACTTCTTAGGACCGCCCCTCTTGGCCTTGTTCTGCTGTTCGAAGTCGATTCGATGGTGGGCAATGAGTCGTTCGATATAGTCGCGAAGTAGTAGAGCTCGTCGTATCATGTATAACTGTGACAGCCATCTCGTATCGTTGTCCAAAATAACATCCAATGGCTTCCTGGCGTTGAGTTTTGGGTCAGATGACTTGTTAAAGGCTTCTTGTTGAATGTTGCGAAGCATGCCAGTCAACAAGTCAGATCTGTGGATAGCTACCACAAGATTGTGCAGTTTGCCTGCTGGCCCCTTCTTGCGCCAAATCAAATGTTCTGCTTCGGTAAGAGGCCCTACGCCTGATATCCGCCGCTCAAAAGCGTCAGCATCATGCCCAAATAGAATGGCTTTGGCGGAGAGGTTCAAGGTATGCCCAAAACAGCGCCCTCGCCTGCGGGCCCCAACGAAGCCGAGCTCTCCACCAATAATCTCCATGGCGGTATCATTGTTTTTCGCGTTGTCAAGCGTGAAATAGCCAATCTTGTCTTGGATCTGATACGATTCAATTACATCGAGGATTTCTGCGGCGATATTAGGCCCAGGGTGCCTGGCGCTAACTTCAGGGAGCTCAAGCGTAATCTTGCAAGGCATGTTGTTTTCATCCCTAAAGAAGCAACATGTGCCATATAGGGCGTATCGGTTTCCAGACCGCCAGCCGTCGAAGGAGATGTGGATAAGGCCAGGCGCCTTGCCCAAGACCTCTATCACCTTCTGCTTGTGTTGTTCAAACGCGGCAACGATCTTTTCTCGAACAGTTGTGTGGGTAATATTGGCTTTACGTGCCGAAACTGACGGGTTCAAATAATCGAAAATAGCATGGAGTTCTGCCTCCTCGGCAATTGAAAAGGAGTGATTCTTGGCCACGATCCAATCGATCAGAAGCCTCCGGAAGTGTTCCTTGTCGAAGCGTTTGATGAAGTCATTCGCAATCGCTTGTTCTCGGGGGTCGTGTAGATCGAGCTTCATGGATTCAGCGAGAGTCCGCTGCCCCGGAGGCTTTCTGCCCTTAGAATTCGCCTTCTTTTCAGCAGTTCCTTGGGTCATTCCAGGCGGAGCGCGGATCCCGTGGTCGTTGAACAGATGATTGTACGCGTTATGAATGCCATCAGCTTCGAAATGACGTGGATGTGGATTATTCTTGCGAATGCACGCTCGGCATATCCATCTGCGGGCGTCTTCCTTTTGGATGTCATATCCAAATTGCCAGGCCCAACAACGCGTCTCCCTGGCTCGCTCAGAGAACGCCCAGCCTGGGAAATGCCTCCAGAGCGTACGTTCGTACTGTTCATCGCTTACGGAAGAGGTCCTCAGAGTCGAGACAGAGGTCGAGGTTGAACGGGTAGGATACGGCGTCGGGCAGGGTGTTGATTCGGCAGCGGACCCGAAGGCGCTGTCGGAAATGTCGAAGCAGGAATCAGGCGAGGTCATGATAAAATAATCTCTTTGTCATGTCGAAATCGCAAAACATGGTGCAGGTGATGGGTCAACAACAGGTCGTCAGGTCAGCGCGAATGACGCGTCCAACGCGACCAGTTGGCACAATATGCCCTTATCCTGCAGATGTTTCAGATACTTACCTTTCGAGCTAATTTGATGTGGACGAGTACGTAGCGAGTGCCATATTGGGGTCGGGTATTAGCTAAGTCCCTAACATCCTTCACATCACGAGCTTGACGCGATAAGTATCGCTTGCAATTTTTCGCGCGGTATTGAGATATTGAGGGATCTGGACGCGTTTTTTGAGTCAGCTTGCCGGCAGTTATTTAATTGTTGTATTATAAATCCAAAGTATGGACAGTCGAACTTGATATTTGCTGGATATATTGTTGAGGAAAATATACACCTATTGATGGCCCTCATGATGATATGCACTCACGGAGAAAATCTTAAGTATATCCATCAAGACTTACGTCATCCCAATGAGAAAGCATGGGACATTCGAATAGTGTTTCCTATATTGTATGTATTCTAAAATTGCGCTGTTCAGAAGTTTCATGGTGTTTTTGACATAGGGTAGCAATATTGCAAAAGTTATGGGGCACATCAACCTCTGTTAGAGGCATTCTGCCAAAATATATGGGCGCCCTTAACTACCCCACCTCTAATCCACCCAATCCATCCACGACATCGCCGAGTGGATTCGGTGGATTAGCCAATCCACTGGGATTTTGCCAGTGGAGTGGACAGTGGAATCCACGAGTGGATCCACTACGTGGATTGGGTGGAGTGGCTTTCAACCCTGCCTGAGCTGAATTAGGATCCACACGATCAAAGATATAGTCTTTCAGGGCTTTACCACGCTGCCTGCGCTGTTTTTCACGGATAATTGTCTCACGGAGGCCTTGGTTCTCATGCCTGAGTAGTTCAACCTCGGCCTGAAGGCTTTCAAGGGTTCTCTTTAGCTTTCGGGCGCCTGTGTCAGAGCTGACTGAGGATTGCTTCACGACATGATCAACAGGTCGTCGTAATTCTCGTGCAGTAGGTTCTTGTAAAGCAATGGAATCATCCAAGCCACTTTCCACATCTGAGTCATCGTCCGTATTCTTCGAAACCTGAGATAGGACGACGTCCGGATCGAAAGGTTTGAGACCCGTCCATCTCCACCCACTGGCGATGTTCTCCGGAGTGAAAGAAGCTTCCAATGCACCCCAGAACAGGACCCAAAACTCGCGTTTGGATAGCCCAGTGAGGCCTTGCGTCTTTGAAGTCCACTGAACAAGTCGGTTGGTATAGGCTGTTGATAAGGGCCCGAAAAGCGAGACGTCCAGGGGTTGCAGCCGGTGAGTAGAGTGAGGTGGGAACACCGCAACGATGATCCGATGCGCGTCGCACCAGTCCAAGAAGTCCATATTGATGTGGCTAGAGTGTCCATCGGTGATCAGAAGGCGGTAATCGCGCCCATTTCTTGCTTTCGCCTTAGTAAAGCGGTCGAAAACACCAATCAGCCACTCTTTCCCCAGTTCGTGACTCGTCCAGCCAGTTTCGGACGTGGAAAACAAGGCTGATTGATGCTCCGGATCAAAGTCAGTGAGCCAAGTGTCCTGAACTTGTCCCGGCTTGCCCTGGTAGATGAGGAATGGGGGTAGCGATGTCATGTCTTGGCAGATGCACGCCAGGAATGTGATCCACGATCGGTTCCCATCCCGGGAAGCACCGAGCAATTTGCCTTGCCTTTCAGCATTGACATCAAATACTCTCTTCGTTCGGTTGATTACGCCCAGGAGAAATCCCTTCTCATCCATGTTATACGTGTTCTGAGGTAAGATGTCGTATTTGTCGATTTTTTCACGGATCTTCCATGATTAGCAACGGACCAAAGGCGCTACGAGTCTGCTTACTAGATCAAAATATGCTCTATACCGAGAAGCATTGTCGGCTCTTCTTCGTGCTATATCAAATCCATCAAACCAGGTACAATCGATCTCGTTGCGATGGCGCTGGACGAAGCTGTATGGCCAGTTCTTTCCGACCTCGATTTTGGCTATGTCCTGGGCAAAATTTCGGATCATGGATAGGGTTGGCGGAATGCCACGCAGTGAGAGTTTACGGATATAAGTAACAAGATCTTGTTCCTGTTGTTTTGAAAGACGAGATTTATACAAAGAGTCGGCATCGCGTCTTGCCCTCTGTTTGCCCTGATGGCGGCGGCGCAGGGTAGTCTCGTCACATTCGAACTTTTTAGCGGTAGCAGCATAGTTAATAGATCCTGAGGTTTTCAGAAACTCGAGCGCTTTATCGATTGCTGCCATGGTTGTTGAGCTATTAAAGATTGAAGTTGGGAGTGAATATCGGTGTGAGTCCGGCAGATCATCGGATCCGGCGGATCACCGGGAAATCCCTTAGTAGTCGCGCCTCAGGATGAACCCATAAGGAGAGCGGCTCGAGAAATTCATAAGGCGATTGTTGTATCCCTGTAGTTGGGGCAATCGGTGACGATTCCATGGTGTTAGCCCTTTCTGTGCTGTTATATACTGTTGCTGCTTCTATATTGTATTCTTTTATTATACGATATTGGGAAGCTGGAGCAGAAGGCGAAGGGGTAGAATATGGTAGGAATGGAATAAAAGCGGGAAGTCAGAAGCACGAGCGCGCACGGATAAAAAGGAGGTAAACAACAGGTTGTTTTTATTAAACCTTCTTACCATATCAATGCGCACGGACAGAAAGTGTAGAATCTACGGGTGATTTTTCGGAAGAATATCGGCAAAAATCAAGGGTGGTCTAGGTTGGCACGGACGAAAATTGAATAATGCGACGCGTTTTCGTTCAACCTTGGTACAGTAGGATTTCAAAGATAGTATTTAGGAGTTAAGAGAGATTTCACGTATTGATTGCTATAAGGCATCTGCAAAGTTCGCAACTATCGATTTTCTGCGACCAATTTCCGAGAGCTTAACTAAAAGTGGAATGAGTGATAAAGCCAGAAGAATAAATAAAAAAAGAAAAAATACAAGATGCCTAACCTAGGTAAGTATGTTCCCATTAATGCATCCTTTTCTGTGGGCTTAATCTGAATGAGTGTCCCTACTGATATACCCTTTTCTGTAGCGACTGTCTCTTCTAGGGTCAATCTTATATCTTCCATCTTTGCCGTCTATTCCTATCACTTCTTACACACGCACTTCCAGCTCTGCCAGTGCTGCTTCTTCTTGCCTTTGGCCATGAACTTTTCTTTATGGCCTTCAATAGTTTCAGATGAACCAGAACAATCGGAGTGCTCGAATACCGTGCAGACAAAGCACGGCAAAAGCGACTTAGTTCCATCAGAATCCAAGTTAAAGTCTTTGATATTCTTTGGGATGCGTTTGCATTCGCCTGGTTTTCCAACCCCAGTGAACGATTTACCGGGCTTGATCTGGAGTCTGATTAACTCGATGCCTAGGGGGCAGTGAGGTGCTCGAGTGTCGAGCATATTGGTATCGTCAATGGCGGCGGCATTGGTGATTCCAAGGCCAAATGCGACAAAGGGGAGGATATAAGAGATGTGCATTGTTAATGGTATTGAGGGTTTAGAAGCCGGTACCTCAACGTTTATTCTCTTTTATGTGTTGCTTGAGATGCTGTAGTTTGTAAAGAAGAGTTTCTTTGGGATTGTTAGGTAATGCTTAGGTATTTATAATCGTTTCTGCACCCTCCTTGCTCCACAGCTAGGTTTCAGCTCGCTGGGCCACCTTTTCCACTAGGAGCTATTAATTGTAACATTTCTCCGTTCGTAAACGCTGAGGGCTGATTTTGTTCCCACCCTCCTAGAGGCAATACGAGAGAGGCGCAACCACCGTTAGGCGCCTGCTATGCTTTTATTTTCTACCATTATGACTTCACTATTAGCCCATAGTGGTCCAGGTCAGATATGATATTTTTAGTTTTATCTTAATATAGATTAAGGCCCTCCCGTTTGCTAATTATTTCATAGAGTAAGAATAAGGATAACACACGGTTAATAAGAGTTTAGCCTAGAACTTCAGTCTATTAAAGGGTAGCTATAAAAATAGTTAGCAACGTGCAGTGTAACAGCTAAAGTAATCTCTCTCCACCCCATATAAATTTCTAAGTGCTGTCCTTAGTTGCAACCTCTTCGTTAATGCGAACAGTACTCGGCACATTAGAAATTTAAGCATCTCTACAGCTACAAGGGGCGGTACACGCGGATGTCATATTGATAAGCGCGATAGTTACTAATCACTAATTGGTACACCTGCGATAAACGTCGAGCTGTTACTTAAACCTAGCTGTTGGTCTTGCTTGACTGGATTATGTCACTAGTTCGCCGAGAGCAATCACCTAATGCCCTTTAAATAACCTCAGTCAGCACGGCTCACTGCTAGCCATGAGGGAAGGTTTACACCACTGGGTCTAAGGCCTGTAATGGCGTGATGACAATTGCGGGGTAAGACCGCGGTCAGGAGACACTGTCTCTAGGTGTCAACCGAGTCGTCTTGGATCAGATCATAAATTGTAAAGTCGATAAGGAAACACGTCATTGTTATAATGCCAAAAACTCTGTCTAGAAGTCAGATCACTTAT
>NC_030991.1:2302837-2310642 GCF_000149955.1 Fusarium oxysporum f. sp. lycopersici 4287
CACATGGGTAATACTGGCACTGCATTTAGAGGCACCCTTCACTTCAATCATTGCATCAGATCATGCTGAATCATGTTGAGCTTACAACACATTGACAATGAGCAAATCCTTTCTGTAGAGCCACGGAGTGTCCTCTCCAGTCAGATGTAAAGACTCTGTCTTATTTAATGCTATATATACCCCCAGCAGCTGACTTTCAGAACGATGAGCTACAAAGACTTCCCAAGTATCCCTGCAGATCACTAGTTTCTCAACAAGCACGCAAAACAATAGGCGGTTTACTTATCAACAAACGCATCTTTCCACATTCCATTGCCAACAAAGTACGCACGATGGCTCTTTTCCCTCGCAGCCTTTATAATCCTGATTCCCCCTTTCACCCAATCTTCCGACTTCTCGAGGATTACGACACATACTCCCGACGAGATCAGAATACTCATAACACTGGAATGACCCACTGGCAGCCCAGGTTTGATATCTGCGAGACGCCTCGGGCTTACGAACTCCATGGGGAACTTCCTGGTATGAACAAGAAGGAGGTGCACCTCGAGTTTACTGAGCCGCAAACACTGGTCATCTGTGGAAAGTCCGAGCGAACCTATACCTCAGGGAACCCTCCTGCAGGTTTTGTCGAAGGCTCATCTGCGCATGGAGCTGTCAAAGGCGATGGCGATGAACACAACAAATCGCAGCCCCAACAGCCAGCAAAGGGCGACAAACATGACGAAAAGACGAAGTATTGGCTTGCTGAGCGCAGCGTTGGCGAGTTCTCCCGCACCTTCACCTTCCCATCTCATGTAGATCAGGATGGTGTCAGTGCCAAGTTTCAAGACGGGATCCTGAGTATCATTGTCCCGAAGGTCAAGAAACATGAGTCCCGCCGCATCCATATTGATTGAACCGAACCGCGAGGCCAGCAAATACGGCGCCGTGGTTGAGATTTCACTGATCGTAACTTGTCTTATCATTCTCATTTTCCTTGGAGGCTGCTTTTGGATATGTATAATA
The DNA here is from genome assembly GCF_000149955.1 of Fusarium oxysporum f. sp. lycopersici 4287. NCBI lineage: Eukaryota > Fungi > Ascomycota > Sordariomycetes > Hypocreales > Nectriaceae > Fusarium > Fusarium oxysporum. The sequence goes on from NC_030991.1 coordinate 2,303,846, forward strand.
TAATTCGGTCCCTATCTTCTCTTATTTATTAAAAATACACGCTCTTAGCAGCTTTCATAGTAAGATCTACAAGATAGTCCTGTTCAAAACAGCCACAAGTCCTCTCAAGTACACCTTATGTGACCCTTCGCCTAATAAATACTTTTACAATCCTAGTAGTGTTATGGTGCTCTTGCCAGATGATGTTGTGGTTGCAGAATTGTAAGGAAGTTGTGAAATGCTTGGTAAAGTTAGCAGGGATGCAGAACATAGTTTGGCATAATAGTGTTCTCTGGAGAATCTAAGAGAATGTTTTGGCCGCTGAGCTCTTTAGTTATCTCTTAGCTTGGATGATCTAATCTTACCTCTTGCGTACTGTTCACCGTAGGGGTATCCCGCAAAGGTTTTCTTTTTTTTTTTTTTTTTTTCCCGAGCTGGCATAGATTCTGTTCATATCGCGAACTAGCTCCGAAACAACCTCATCCTTCCCCGACTGCCGACGACAGCGTCTGGCCATATTCCTGATGCGCCTTCCGTGCTATTGAATCCTTATCTGATCGGACGTAACCTTCGCTTCGTGAGCAGATATTGATTCCATACGTGTCTGAAACGTCGTAATGATAAATAGCAGAAGTCATATTACACGGTCGCATATGTCGGGGCATGATACCGCCCTGAGAACCTTCCTTGTCTGCGGGCAAAGAACCCCCACTAGCGCTTATAGATAACAGGATTGGTTTGCAGGGAATCAGGTGATATATGCTGTCTATTGGCTATATCTAGAAGCTATGAATATGTCAACTTTGGTCAATGTTATCGGCATCTATGTTAGACGCAAAATGGTTGAGGTGAAAGCCTCCTACATCTTCAACGCTACTTTCTAGGAAAGCACCCAAGTCAAATCCACCAAAATCATCCTCAAACGTAGGAAAACTCGCAAGGTCCTACGTCTATATTAGCAATCACCTCACCAGTCCCTAAAGAGAGAGAACGGGATTTACAGTCATATTACAATTTTCCATATTTAATGTCGCGCTCTGAACCAAGTCAACAGGTGGTTTAGCTGCCATAGAAGCAGGCGTAAGTGGCAGAGCTACTGTTGGCTGTCCCGTAGGCACGGCCTGCGAAAGACTAGAAATCTGGACATCCTTCCTTATACCGACGGGGTTGATATGAGGCACTGAGCTCGGAGCAGCATTCGCAGGGCGTGTCGCTGTGGAGCCGACGTTCAATTTCGGAATCTTACAAGACACCATCTACGGGACGTTAGCAATGGAGAAGCAACTCTGTCTCATGCACGAGGCCCATTACCTCATCTTTGACGTTCGTGGTCCTCTTCTTGGGAATAGTCCCTTTGGGAAAGGGGATTTTCTCGCGAGTGGCTTTGCTAAGCTGTGGAGTTGGCAAGGCAGGCTTGCTCGTCTGTGACAGTGAGGAAATGGTGCTTCTTGGCTTGGCACTGTCGTTAGAATCTGCCGGCTGGACTGGCGGGAGTCGAGACCGTTCTTGCAGTGTACCCTGGACCCCATGCTGGGACGTCTCGGGAATCTGGTTTTCATTGGATTCGTTCTGCCACTGCACCGACCAATTGTCATATGTTTTCCCTTCCTGTTGAAATAGTGTTTGTTTCGCTGCCATTGATGGCGGGGCCGTTTGGCTATTGGACTGTTGAAAAGTACGTAAATTAGAGGCTTGTGTCCAGTCATGCATGTGCACTACACCCACATTGCCGCCTAGGCCGCCTACTTTTGCTTTCGGGAAATCAAGTACTATACTGTAGGTAAGCTATTGGGCAAAGAGATTAAGGGAGTAAAGATAACGGCGAGATCCGAAAAAGTAGATGGGAAAACACACTGATGTTGTTCATTGGTTGAGTGCCAAGTTTCACCTGCTTGGTATCAGGCAATGCGCCTGGCCTTGATGCTTGTAGAGCGGGCCGTTGAAAAAGCTTTGAATTTTGTATTGTCTCTTGACCAGGTGTTCCATAATTTCGATACAGACTGCTTCTGCCTCGTCCCGCTATAATCTCATTCTCGTTTTGCTGCTCCATCGAAGTCAGTTGCACGTGGGATTTCTGCAAGGCTGCATTTCTACTACCACAAGCTCGGACACCTGAGATTGCGGGAGTCATGCTACCTACGCCCATTTCGCCAGAGTTATAGAAGGCGTTATGGGTGGCAATGCCCGGAGCCTGCAGTAGTAGTAAGGAGCTTTGTGTCTGCGGCCAGCTAACATTCCGCTTTGGCCAGTTTTGTTGCTATGTATCATGTTAACTATGCTAGGAGGGAAAGCGTGTTTTATATGCGATACCTGTACATGACAGGCATATTGACATGCTTCAATCCTTACATTCTCATTCTTTTGAGCGTTGAACATGGCCCAGAAGAGGCAAAACCATTCATAGAGAAAACAGCTGTCCGGCGATAGAGTGGGAACGTTGGGAGCTGGAAGAAGATTTGAGTGTGTGGAGTCGAAGCTGTTGTCAATGGTCTTATTACAGGGGGCATTCTTCAACCGCAAGCCTTTGTCGTTGCGATCACTGCCAGGGCTGTGCCTCTGAACCTTGACGTCGGAATCGGCCTTGAGAATGGATTGAGCACATTGAAACATGCTATTGTGAAGGAAATACTCGTAAATGTATGTATTGAGTTGTGTCCGTTTGTTGTAGTTTTCCTGTAAATGTCTCGAGGCATCATGCAGATGGCCGGTCTTGGCCTTCATGTTGGCCATATTGATGCTGTTCGTGGCCCGGGCTCTTGGAGAATGTCTCCAGCGGGACTCAAACTCACGAATGGGTTGACTAGACAGTGCAAGACTGACCAGTTCGAAACCAAAAGTGTAGAGTTTGAATTAGGAGCCGTGGTGATAATAACAGGTGCCAGCTGTGTATATATACAACCTTTTCAGCTCAACGGGCCTTGCTGTTTCTAAAAGCGAAATTGAGAGCAATGCCACATGCCTGAACAAGAGCAGTGGGTCCTGACGGGGAAAGGGATAAACTTTTCGGATCAGATCATACCCCGTCAAATGATTTGTGGGACGTAACCACTACATATATCTAGGTTAACAAGGGTATATGTCTGCCAAGAGTGGTTAGTTCAATTGTTTTGAGAATGTAGAATCACGATCTAATGTCAACAGAGTAAATTTATCCTGCATTTACCGCTCTAGAATGTACGTTAGTCGGATAGATCGCCCATGCAGTGGATCTAATGGCGGCCGTTCTTGAGCCAAGCTGTCGCAGGGTAGGCATGATCCCACGGCCTCGGGAAACAACTGCATTAGTAATCTAGCTGTATGCTTTAAGTAACGCTGCGGAATGGAATACCCAGCACAAACAAAAGAACAACCAATCGACATATTCACTTTTACCCTTTAAACACGCCTGGTGCGACACAAGCTTTTAAACTAGTCAGAAAAGGGCATGGTGTCTCAACTTTTTTAGTCAATGCTAATAGGTTCTTTTTGAAGGATCTTGTTGTTCGCACTCCTTGGAGTAATGGTAAGCCTCAAGCCCCACCATTTGCAACGAAGTACCCCGGGTACCCTACCATGAAGATATGCCCATCATAAGCGGGGGCACAAGTGGCGTTGTGATATGACCCTGCCAGTCACCTCGGGGAAGTGCGAATCCGAAGTCACCGAATCAATGTCGGGTCACTAATTCGAGTTTCTGGTAAAATCATGGAGCGAAGAGCATCGAAGCGTTCGTCCCTGATAAATGTGTGAGACAGCAGTACAAATTTCGGGCTTAGATGCCATTTCGGTGTAGATGTGCTGACGAATTTTTTCTCCAAGCCTGTCGTTGCAGCTATCAAAGGATTTTCAAAGTGAGAGGTGAAAACATGTAAGTGGTCGGGCAATGGCTTCGAATTGGAAAAATGATTTCACAGCATTGTCCTACTACCACATGATACCTAGTCAAATACAAATACAAAATTAAACCGATGTCAAACCATACGACAGCTGATCCTGTTTTTTTTTTTTTTTTTTTTTTTTTAATGTTTTACTGATGCATGTCGTTTTGCTCTACGGACGACGACCGGGGTTTATGGCATGAGCGTTGTAGAGATTCACCTGTATCGTTAATGGTGTACGGGACAAGCTGAGTGTCAGCGACAACTGACCATGGTAGCTAAAAACTGGACTGGAGTCAAGATCCAGTTAATCACTAGCAAGAACCAACGATTGCCTACCTGATAGGTAGTATTTAACGAATATAGGTCTCGGCCTCGGTACAGAGTACATGGAATTATTATGGCCTCGTTGGTGGCTACGGTGCGTTGATTTTCATACCTGTGCAAGGCAATCGGACATAAACAAGTCCCCCTCACACCTTACCTTACATTAGATAAAAACCTAGATCCTAATAGCTCGATGAAAATGGATGGCTAGACATTGGGCGACATGGTGGCCAAGACATTTGATTTAGAAATCAACGTGGTGTACATATCAATTCGTAGTGTGCAGCGACCGCCAATCAGCAACCTGTCCATTCATTCGTTCATCAGATCATGCGGCTGGGATGACATTTCCTCCAGTAACTTCCCACGGCATTCGAACTGGTGGTCAGATATCGACAGACAAAATATCATGTCATTTCTTAGTTACCATCCTTTGAATTCATGGTCCTTCATAGGTTTGCGATGAGTCGAGATAAATTAACGCGATTTCAAACTTTGATGCAGATTCAATGATCTGACATAAAGGCAATAATATATAACATGATTCTAGGTTTAATGGATGGCGACCCTCCATCTCTTTACCCTTTGACGTTACTACACTCGGAAACAGCCACGCATCCGCCAACATTTCACGGTCATCTCCAGAGGCAATTTTTCAATCTTGAAGGTTCTCTCTACATGACATGTGGGTACTAGGGTGACATATTATAAAACACCTAAGCAATGTACGAACGAATTAGTTATATTGGTTACAAGGTAGCGGAATTCGGGCATGATTGTCCAAGTTAGCGATAAGATCAGGTAATTACGATGATGCCTAATCGAAAGACTCGCCCCGTGGAACTAAGAGGTTATCAGGTTACTCTGTCACTTCTCAAGTATTGCGGGTCTGCACTCAGTTCCAAATCCAAGCCTCTAACGGTCCCCCAGAGGTCTTCATGAAGGTGTGGCCATTAAAGCTCTAAAATTTGATGGCAGGAAGGTTTTAATCCACAGTCAACCAAAAGATTCCTAATTACATAAAGTGATATCGTAAATAAATAGTCAGTGATTTAATTATTGTATATGACGTGATTGTAGGTCGAGAAATGATTGACTGAAAACGTCCAGGTTCCGTCCTCCTCGTTGTAACTCTCAAACCTCGTTCCCTCAACGCTTTTCAGGCGCTCAATATGGCTCGCAACTTGACGCTTCACCTCTTCCTCCGACAGATTTTTTCCTTTTGTCTTCTTTCGAGGCCACGAATTTTCCAAGGAAATTGAAGCAGGAACATTGAAGCCCTCACCAGGAGGGGGCTTGAGTCCAAAGGAGTCGGGATAGACCGTTGCTGATCGACTTTCAAGAATGACAAGACCACCGAGCAAACTCTCAAGATCAATGCCCGTAAAGTCAACTGGATTTTTGAAGCGAATGACACCAACGTTCTCCCGGCCAATGGTCAAGTCCGTCACCCTTTTGCGCTGATCTTTGTCCATAGCCAGAATGTCTTCCTTTGAAGGTCGTATCCAGTACTCCCCGGCGGGAATCGGCCGCTGTAATTTCATCGGTTTGTTTTGTTCCACATCCGCTTCGTGATCGGATATTACCAGAGTGTTACCTGGGCTGGGTGGACTACTAGTATGTTCGCTGGTTTCAGTTGTAGTGCCTGGCGTTTGGCTCTTTGCCCCTCCTTCCCTACCGGGGTCGGCAATGCCAGTTAATGCCGTCGTGATACTCTCTTTTTGACCCCTGCGGTTAGAAGAACTCATTAATAGATCTCGACCTCGGTCTTGATCAATTTCGAGTGTCTTTAGCTGCTTAGAGATCTGTGAGAGGGATTTCTCGACTATGTTCAAGCCCTTTCTATGCCCGCCGGTTGATATTGTGTCTTCGCTGGTGCGACGTTGGTCAGAGCCGCCTCTAGACGGGCTCCTGATCAGTTCATGGCCTAGGTGTGGGGGGTGCATCCAGTCGGAGCTCAGAGGTCTTCTTTTGACTCGGTATGACGGGGGATACAACCCGTGACGAGAGCCGGACCTAGGAGAGCCTGGGGGGAAATGACGAGGTGCGAATCTAGGGCTTCTAAAAGAAAGTCCAGCTGGTACGGATTGGCTTCTTAGTTTACCCTTGCTTGCCCGCCGCACAGCCAGCGGGCCTTGGTCCTGCTGTTGCTGTTTCTCCTCTGTCGTCAAGAATAACCAAGGTGGTCCGTAGGCCGTAATTTCGTCAATTTTCGTGACCAACTGTGGTTGAATGGTTGCGCGAGTAGCATCTTGTAATGGTTGCTGAATGAGCCTTGTGTCACTAGAAGGCCTTCCAGGAACCTGGTAATAAGGGGTGCCAGTTTGACCATACTGAGTCTGTTGACCAAATGATTGAGGAACTTGAACTCGACTAACTGGCATCTCTGTGCTAGGGAGTTGTGTTGCCAGCTGCCCAGCCTGAGTAGTTACGTACCTCTCAGTAACCCAAGGTCTTTGACCTGTGCTTGAGGGCCCTGAAAGAGCGGATACTTGGGTAGCCGCCGAAGCAAATGGATTAGGAGCAGTGCTCAAATCTATCCTAAAGATAGACTCGGTAGCCGGCTGGCTACTGCTTGGCTTTTGTGTTTCAGCAAAGGACGTCGATCCTTGTGCTTGTTGTTGACCCTGGGCC